>NC_056733.1:1202632937-1202932937 GCF_019279795.1 Protopterus annectens | reverse complement strand
GTGATGATGGTGCCCTTACCTCTTGCTTAACATCTTCAAGGACCATCTGGACTACACAAGAGTATCTGTTCTGCAGATGGTAAGCAAAATATTTTGATGGCAGTATTGCTGAGGAACTTAAAGAAATATTTTAGTGTGTGAAGTTGATCTCAGGCTTGTTGTCTGCATTGCTGTACTGTCTGTAATAGTGACATCACTTTTAGTTTGGTGGCATATATTGCACTATAGTAGTGCTGGTATTGATTTATTCCTGTTTTTCTTGCTTTTCATCACAGGTGATCTTGACAGTGGGAGTGTGGGCCCTGTGCTACCTGATGTCCGTGTATCAGCAGACTGATGATGATGATGGTAAAACTAAGGCACAGTCATAGGGTGCACAGGTTGAATCTGACACAGAAGTTGACATCCAGCTATCCCCTGCATTTTCATTGGACACAAACAGTAAGCCTATACCTACCAAGTCCACTGAGACCACATATATTGGACAGGTGGAGAATGAGGACATGGATCAGGAAAGTGTGGCTACTGAAGCTTCAGTGCCTGTTGACTCTGGCCATAACCAAAGCGTGGATGAGGTGCCATTCAGTAGGGTTGATAGGGGTACTTGGAGGAGGCCTGTATCCCTCCTCCACATGGTGCTGGTGTCTCTTCTTGTGTCACTCACAGTATGTGTAAGGCCATCATGGAGGAACAGGCACATTCAGAAAGGTGCTCCAGATAAATGCTGAGGTTTGTAGATGTGGCACAGTCTAACATGAGTGACTGCTTCCACCGTGTTGCTGATTCAATGGATTGGATGAATGACATATTGGAATTAGGGGTGTCTGTGATGGAGAGAGGAGTGTCTGTGATGGAACATCTGCTAGGAGGGGATAGCATCCTTGTGGGTGTAGGTCAGTCACAACATCTGCTGATAGCCAATGTGGCCATGCCGAATCATACTCCTGTAGTGGCAGTACTTCCACTGCTCCTTCAGTGAGTGTGTTGTCCACACCCAGACATGGCAGGCCATATAGTTATGGTCCTGGACATTCCCATGAAGGGAGTTCATCCTGCAGATATCAGTTACATTCAGGTATCAGCACTACATCTGACCTTAGGCATGGAGGTGCCAATGCAACTCCTGGCAGGGCCAGTTTTCATGGTCAGGGGCAACAACAATTAACCACCACCTCTACCATACATGGCTGACACCTGTCTGACATACCAAGATGTAGAGCTAGCACTGAGCTTGGCTTTCTTCATGCGGACACTCACGCACCAATATCACCTGGAGGACCCCTACAGACACACACACACACAACAGTTACATGGCTCAGCCTGCCTGCTTCTCTTTCTTACTCACACACACTCACCAACCTTTTCTGTCAGCCTAGACTTCCTGCCCCCCACACACAGAACACCCTGTGCAAGTGATGATAACTGTGCCATATCCCTGTTTTCTATCTTTTGGATTCAGGGATAAAAAAGCTTTGTGTATGATGTTCTATCTTTTGGATTTAGGGATACAAAAGCTTTTTGTCTGATGGTCTGGATGCATAGCTACTTTAGTGTTTAGTATATATGGATTTGTAGTGTTGAACTGATAATTGTACCTTTGACTTATATTGGCAAATTATACAGCTGATAGCATCATAATTTCACAACTTTATAGTGAATGCTCTCATAAGGGTTGGGAAGTCAGAGACTGCAATGTGTATCATTACTTTCTAACTTCTCTTTTTTTTAAACACCTTTGTTGAATGATCATTTGTGACATTGGCAGTATTACTCGATTTTCCAGTACAAATGTATGGTGCACATCATAAGTCACCCCATCATATTCAGATCTTAGGACTGTATGACACCACTGTAGTCAAATCTTAGCAGAACAGTAATACAGTATAATGCTCTCTTTTGCATGTACCTCACCAGACACATGCAGCAGCTGGAGAGAGACTACTGGGCTTTCTCAGCAAGATAACACATGCCCTACAAACCATGCCATGATGTATGTGGACAAATTAAAAGACAAGTCACTGTAATCTATATGGTACAGGATGAGGTGACATCTGCCCGGCCTCCAGGCCAGTCATAGAGTCATAGAGTCATAGAGGTGCAGCAACCCTTCTTGCACTGAGGAAGGGTTGTTCTACCTGAACGTTTTGCTCTACCAATAAATGTTTTAGTTGTATCGGTTTGTTTTTTTTCTGCTTCTGAGAATATGGTAAAAACAGTGTCCCACATGCTGCTGTAAAAGGCTCTCTGTAATGTCAGGGAGCTCATACACGCATACACACACACACACACACACACACACACACACACACACGCACACACGCACACACGCACACACGCACACGCACATGCACACACGCACACACGCACACACACACACACACACACACACACACACACACACACACAGTTGACTGCAGTGAGAATACAACCCCTACCTATCTAAGTGCACAGACTACAAAACACAGTACATAACACAAGCTTCATGCCAGAAGTCTGACTTTTGCAAGACTGCAGTGGAACTTACAGTACATGACATTAGCAGGCCATGTGTGAGACAAGATTTTGGCAGGTCTGCATAGGATCATAGTATCATAGGGTAATATGATGCTACTACCATAATGGCTCAAGGTTCATAGGTTTATAAGAGGTTACTAAGCTAATGGCCCTAGGGCCTATTCAAGCCTAGTCAAGTTGTGCCATTGTTTCCTTACAGACCAAGATATGTAGTCCATATTTGCAAATTCATGATCAGTACTGGTTGCCCCTGTCTAAGAATGAGATAGGTGAAACCCTCAGGATAAATTTATGATTTCACATCCAGTTGTCCAAGTTACGCTTAAATACTTTCATTGAGAAGTTGAGTTTCACGTGAATTAGGAGTTTGTTCCATAGGAGTGGCAATATATATCTCTCCAGCATGTCCTGTTGATGTTGCAGGCTAGGTTAAGGTCCTTACAGTGAGTGAGTTTTATTCTGTTTGATTTATTGAGGTTCAGCATTTCCATTAATGTAGTGTTCAAGACTGCTGTGTAGGCCAGGCACAAATTGTCTCTCAGCTGTCTATATGATACAGAGTACGGTGACAGGGCCTTCAGTCTGTCAGTGAAGGTCATGTGTTGACGTCTCTGGATTTTCTTTGTAAGAAACCTTTTAAGTCTCACCAGCTGCTGCAGGTGTCTGGTGAGGTACATGCAAAAGGCAGTATTGTACTCTACTGTTGGTCTAATGAAGGATGAGTACAGTGGATTGATAACATCCTTAGTCTTGGATGCTATTTCCTTACTTATGAGATGTGCAACGTAAAAGGTCTTCCTTACCAGTGTGGACACATGATGACAAAAGTTGATGTTGCTATCAACCTGCATTTCCAAATCTCTCACCACTGAGTTGGAAATTAGGGGGGTATTATTAATAGTGTAATTTGCAGGGACTTCTCCTTTGCTTAATGGAATAATAGTGCATTTTTTGGGATTAAGCTTAAGCCTGTGTCATTTGCAACAATCATTTATGTATGCCAGTATATTTTGTAATATGTTGACATTGTTTGGCAGTTCAATGATTGCACGCAGTTTACAGTCATCAATGAACTTGGTGAGCCACAGGACATCTGTTATCATCTGAATTTCTGAGAAATAGATTCCTTATAGTAGGAGGCCCAGCACAGACCCTTGTGGAACACCACTGGTAACAAGTGTGCTGTTAGAGGTGGAATCACCAACTATGACTGTATGCATTCTGTTGGTGAGACAGTTGGCTTTACACCATTTTATAAGTAGCTTGGGATGTTGGCTTTACACCATTTTATAAGTAGCTTGGGATGTTATCTGATCCCATAGAGCCTGTGTTTTTGTTCTTGGCCAGAGTGTTTATTACCTATTCTTTGGAGATAATAGGTAAAGAACTGGTGACAGGTATGCTTTGGGGTATGAGTGGTGGAGATAGGGGTGTGGAATTTTTGCCAAACCTGTCTGCTAACAGGTTGGTGATGTCCTCAGGTTTAGTATGAGTGGTAATGTCCACTATGAATTCAGTGTAAAGGTGGGCCTTCCCTTTTACATTACAGACATAGCTAAAGAACGCTTTGTGATTATCCTTAGTGATGGATGCTGATTTAGTTTCATAATTCACTTTAGATGACTTAACAAGGTGTCTAATTTGCTTGTTCAAGCTATGGAGGGTGTTCTTCTGTTGAGACTTCTCCCTCTAATTCCTAGACATCATTTCTTTCTCTTGTTATGTAATCTGCTTATGCTAGATGTCCACCAGTTGTTCATGAGCAACTTTTGATCCATTCTGGCATGGCTAAGTCTATACACTTGTAAAGGTGTTTATGCAGGGCATTTATGTACACCTCCTTATAGGTGTCTTTACTGTCAGTGGTATCTGGAGTTTTTAAACTATTTATGCCATCACTTAAGAGGCTATAGTTTCCTTTAGAAAAACATTTCAACCTTTTGGATCCTGAGGGAGGGTCATATACAATTGTTACATTGTACATGACTGATTTATGGTCAGACCTTACCAGAGAGGGTGTCACACATGCAGTGGTGCAGTGATCTCCCATGTTGGTGAGTACTTGGTCAAGGGCATTTGAGCCCCTTGTTGGGGTGTAGACTATCTGTTCCAGAGCATTTGTATTTACAAAATGCAGAAACCTTAGGGCAAGTAGGTATTCCAGTCGATGGAAGGGTAGTTAAAGTCACCCATGCCTAGGCTGTTTGGCTGTATTATGAGTGAGTCATGTAGGTCCAGGAATGCATTATGTGGTTTTCATGGTTCATGTTGGTGGACGGTCTTTCCTACAGTTAGTTGGACTTGGAGTATCTTTAGGGAGTTATACTGCTTAACCAGTCTTGAGATGTATTTGTCTTTTATGAAGATAGATACACCTCTTCCTTTGGTACTTTCATATTCATTTTGTGGCCTGCATGTGTGGAAGGCATCATAGCCTTTCATAGCCAGAGTACTGTCTGTGGCCGTAAACCATGTCTTTTTGACTACACAGACATTGACATCTTTCCAAGTAAGTAGTACCTTCATTGATTGTCATTTCTGATTTTAATTCCTAGCATTAAGTAGCATAACCTTGAGTTTGTTTTTGAGGATATTTTTATGTCAGGAATGTTGTTCTTATGACATTGCCTAAAAAAAGTCACAATGCGGGAGGTAACTGAAAAGTACGAGGTGACAGATGAAGACCATCCCTGGCAAAGTAGCATGGTCTATAGACCATAACATCCCAGGCTGACAAATACTGGATCCCCCTGGATTGACACCAGTAACTAGGCCAATTGTTGAAGTCGATAATTATTTTGCTTGTATTGAGGTATCATCCTGGATGATGGTAGAATGCTGGTTAGGGCTATTGACATAACTGTCTGGGACACATGATCTGAGAGCTCAGTCATATCTCTCTCTTCCTATAGTCCAGTGAGGTACATCTGAAGTCATATGCTTCAACATGGAGTACAACATAGGTGTAACTGTGCGTGTTGTTGAGAGACTGGAGTGCGTGCATGACTTTGCATGTACTGACACCTGACAGGCAGCTGACTATGATTTTCTCCTTGTACATCTTGGTGAGGGGGACATCTGTGTGCCCCGGTATGAATTTGCCTATGATAAAGACATTTGGTTTTCATGTGATTTGCCTTAAGGGCTTAATGGCTGACACAATGATACGTTTGTCTTTATGTGTAGTGGGCTCTCTTGGGACTGTAATGTGTGCAGAAGGTTTGCATTTGCGAGGCCACTACTCTTTTGGTAAGCTTCTAATGACCACCTCTGCATATGTGGGGTTATGTGATATGCACTTGGTTTGTTGAGGAGGTGTAGTGTGTGTTGACAACCTGTTTGATATCTAGTTTGTTGTTTCCTGAGAGAGACAGAGAGAGAGAGAGAGAGAGAGGGAGAAAGAGTGAGAGCATTTATTCTAGATTCATCATATAGTTACATTTCTCACATATTGTATTTGTAAATTTTAGGACTACATGGTTGTCAGTATACATGACAACAATCAAAGCCTAGGTGTGTGAAAACACAATTACCCTTATTGAGCATATTTATAGGTTCATAGGTGGGTACTAGGCTATCTGCCCGAAGGCATTTATAAGCCTAGTCAGAATGTGTTGGCTTTCGCCACCCCCTTAGATTAGTCCCCTGTACCTCTGTCCAGCAAAGCCACTGAAGTGATCCCCGAGGTAAACTTTCTGTTTCCCATCCACTCATCAAGGTTTCTTTTGAAGAGTGTTTGCGAAGAGCTCTGCCTAATGTAGATTGGGATCTTGTTCCAAAGCATGGGAAGTCTCTGGGACAGGAATCTATCCCTCCAGCATGTCCTATTTATTGTTGTGGTGAGGTTTAGATCCGTAGCACGTGTGGCTCGAGGGGATAAGGTTTTCTTTAGGTGGAGCATATTCATCAATTCTGGGATGGACATGGTCTTGTATGTCAAGCAGAGATCACCTCTGAGTAGGCGGTATGCAACCCAGTACAACTGGAGTTTCTTCAGTCAAGCTGCATAGGGCATCTGTTTGAGGCCATTGATCCTCTTGTTGAGGTACTTCTGTGGTCTTTCCAGCTGTTGCAGGTGTCTTGTAATGTACATCCCAAATGGGGCGTTGTACTCTATGATGGGTCTGATGAGTGATGTGTAGAGGGGCAGAATGACCTCTTTTGATCTGGATGTGAACCCTTTTTGTGATTAGGTGGGCCACGTAGAAGGATTTTCTAACCACTTTGGCAATGTGATCATCAAAGGTGAGATTACTATCTACTTGGGTTCCCAGATCCCTTATTACATCTTCCATATTTAGGGGACTACAATCTATGTGGTAGTTTATGGGTACTTTGTTTTTTTCCAAAAGGGATGACTATGCACTTTTTGGCATTTAGCTTGAGGCCATGATTTTGACACCAGGTATCTGTCTCAGTGAGACCCTTTTGGAGGATGTCTGTGTCAGCCGGAGAGTCAGTTATAGCCCCTAGTTTGCAGTTGTCTAAGAACTTGGTCAGCCATATTCCTCTTGTGCTTGCCTGTACCTCTGAGAAGTATATGCCGAGCAGGAGGGATCCTAGGACTGAGCCCTGGGGAATGCCACTTGGAACCAGTTTAGAGTCGGACCTAGCTCCCGCAACTCTCACCATGTGGGTTCTGTCTGTGAGCCAGTTGGCAACCCATCTTGTGATGTAGGTGTTTATGTTCAGGCTGGTGAGCTTGTCTATAATACCAGAATGGGGAATGGTGTCGAAGGCCTTAGCAAGGTCTAGGTAGGCTGTGTGTACCACCTTTCCCTCATCTATAGCCTTGGCAATTGTTTCAAAGAAGTCCAGCAGGTTTAGGAGGCATGATCTGCCCTTAACAAAGCCAAACTGGGTAGGGTCCAGTGTTTGGAGGTTCCCAATGTCTCTGTTAATGAGTCCAATGGTGATGCACTTCATAGCCTTGCAGACCAAGCTAGTCAGGCTTATAGGGCGATAGTTCCTGGGGTCTGTTGTGACTCCACCTTTGTGGAGTGGAATAACTGTTGCTGTGCGCCACTCTATCGGTATGTAGCCTGTGGAGAGGCTGAGTTTGAACAGTGTGTTTAGGTGAAAGGTTAGTTTGTCTTTGAGCTCATGTAGGAAGCAGCCTGGGACACCGTCCGGTCTCATTGATTTGGCTTTGGAGAGGGCTGTTTTAACCTGAGTGTCTGTGATTTCAAGGACTCTACATTTTTCTGGTATGGTTATGGGCCCTTTTGGGGATGAGAGGGGGTGAAATTTGCACTGAACCTGTCTGCCAGGATGTTGGCGATATCAGTCAGTTCAGTGTATTTTGTGCCATTCTGCACTAACTCAGAGCAGATCTGAGCATTGCCACTTAGATCCTTGACATAGCTAAATAATGCCTTGTGGTTATCTTTGGAGTCCTTGGCAATTTTTCTTTCAAAGCTCGGCTTGGATGATTTTATGAGGGATTGTAGTTTTTTGCTGATACTGATCAGGGATGTCTTCCCTTCTTTTGATTTTACTCTTTTCTGTACTAGTTTCCTCCTTCTATTGTATAGCTTGTTTATGGAAGGGGTCCACCAGACTGGTTTCCTTCTCTTGGAGGAGTGAGTCTTGGTTTTGCTTGGGATAACACAATCCATGCATTCTTGTAGCTGCCCATAGAATGCATTAGTAAAGAATTTTGCAGCTTGGACAGAGTTATCCTTCAGCATGGGGGCTTTGAAACTTTTCACCTCAGTCTTAAGTAGCGTGAAGTTTGCTTTTGAAAAATTTTTCACAGTGGCTTTCTTGTCTGGGGTGGGGGTGGAATATGGATATCCAAAGTGATTTGTTTATGGTCAGATCTAACCAGCGAGGGGTTGACATCTGGTGTGGAACACCAGTCACCCATGTTGGTGATGACCAGGTCCAATATGTTGTCACCTCTTGTGGGAGTGTTGACCAGTTGAACCAGGGCATTATAATTGGTTAGATGGTTATTGTTAGCAGAGCAAATTTGTAAGCAACAACTGGCTTTGTCTATGTGGGACATAGGTACCACCACAGGGGTGACTTTACAATCACCCAACCACTAGCAAAGGTTGTACTTGAATATGGTCATTAAGGATCACTGGTTTGCATGCAGTGGGAGCCTATCTCAGAAGATTATGAATCATAGTGGGATATATCTGTCTTCCCAGCATATTCTGTTTATGTCACAGGCTAGGTTGAAAACAAATTATAGTGGTCCCATTTGAATTGCAGATGTCTATCATTTCCATAATGGGCGGGTCTGAGTCTGCTCTGCAGGACAGCCATAGATCTTCCCTCAGCAGTCTGCATGATACCAAGTACAGTGACAGGTATGTCAATCTTTCCATGTATGTCCTGTTTGTAGCCCCAGGCATCTCCCAGGCAAAACCCTGTGTTCTCTCCAATTGATGCAGGTGTCTGCTGGGCTACAGAGTGTTGTGAGTATTGTACTTCATTACTGGTGTGATAAGCGTAGAGTACAGCAGAGGTATAACTATCCTGGTCTTGGGTGTGATTTCCATGTATATGATATGCGCAATGCAGAATGTGTTTCTCACCACTATGGACACATAGTGATGAAAGTGTAGATTGCTATGAACATGTTCACAAGTCTCACAACACCGTGTTTAAGCTCAGAGGGTTGCTGTGTATATCAAAATTAGTAGAGGTACTTCATTGACAAAGGGGACAATGAGGCATTGTTTGCTGTAAGGTTCAGTCTGTGAGTTTGGCACCAATTATTTGTCTCTGTTGGACCCTTCTGTAGTATTTTACCATCACTGGGGAAATCTATATGATTGTGTCCAATTAAAAGTTATCCTCAAATGTGGTAAACCACAGGCCACCGACCCCTCCCTGCACTTCAGTGAAGTTATTAACACACAGATGAGGGCCAAGCACAGATCCTTGGTGTATTCCATTGGTAAGTGGTTAGTGGAGGAGTGCAGTCCCCAACTTTGACAGTGTGTGTTCTGTTGGTGAGCCAGTTGGCTAGCCAGCTAGTATTGTATGGCTTAATTCACAGATAGGACATTTTCACAATGAGACATGAATGGGAGATATTTTCACAGGCCTTAGATAACTGAACATAGGTGGTATGTCCTGTTATCTATCATCCAGGTCTTTGGGGTCAATTTTAAAGAAGTCCATGATATATGAAACTATGAACCTATATTCAATAGGCAATATCTATCCTTGACAAACACAACATGGGTTGACTCAAGTGTCTTGAAAGTAACCTGTGTCCCTGTGGATAAGGTCCATGCTGATCCCTTCATTAGTCTTGCAGATAAGGCTTGTAAGGCTTATGGGTCAATAGTTGTAGTTATGTGTGTTACTAGATTGATGTGCATTGCATATGGCACAGCATTTGATATTACTTTCTGTAGTGTAGGTGATATATGTGTGGAAAAAGTGCTACAACACCACGTTTGCAGTGCTTGGGGGCGTAGCAGGGTGACACAAGGTTGTATTGTAAATATGTGACATAGTGTGAGATAGGGCCTTTGTTGTTTAATATTTCCACATGTAATGTCATGTCATACACAAGAAATGGGCAGTGATACTTAATAATATGTAATTTTCCATTCCACAATTAGCAAAAGCACACGTTTATTCATAGCTAAGCAGTGCGCAAACATGAGGATCATTGCTAATTTCTGACACTTAGCACTGAGTCTATGAAACACACTCGCTACTTAAATGACTCTGTGGCCGCACAGGTGAATGCACTGATACTTTCCTTTTGGGCCTCAATGGCACCAGGTTTGAATTTTTTCTCTCTCTCTCTCTTTCTTTTTTTAATATTTTTTAATGTTTATTGTTTTTCTTTCTTTTCCCGTTTGCACACTGTGCTGTTCAGTACAAACACAGGAAATGGAAAAGAAATGACTATCAGGATTACCTGTGCTTATCTCATTTGGGGTCTATATCAGGTAGTCGAAGTATGACAACTTTGAACGTGACATAGTCGAAACCATAAGTTCAAAGTTGTCATACTTCGATTGTAAAAAAAAACAAAAAACAAAAAGGATGTACCTGAGGGTTGTAAGCAGGGGGGCAAGCCCCCCTTCACTCCCCACACCCCCGTTCTTTAAATATACCAACTCCGAGGTCGCACTACAGTGCAGTAAAGGAAATGTTCCCTTTACTGCACTGTAGTGCGACCTCGGAGTTGGTATATTTATAGAGTGGGGTGTGGGGGGTGCAGGTGGGCTTTCCCCCCTGCATACAACCTTTTATTTTGTTTTTTCCTTTTTTTTTTTTTTATTTTTACACATAGTCGAAGTTTTGTAACTTCGGACATATGTGTTCGTACATTTGGTAGTCGAAGTTAAGGAACTTCGACTATGTGATATAGACCCTCTCATTTGCACAGAAAGCTGCAGTGTGTAAACTGGACCACACAGGAAGCAGACAGGGTAGAAACCGGATCTATTCAATTAATACTATTGGGCATTGTGCATACCCAGTAAGTGAAGTCGCACTGCGGTTAACGTTGAGAAGTTAACAATGAATACTAAGATGTAATTCTCATATAACTAATCCAGTGGCAGCAGGTGTTAAGTGCAGGGCTGGAATTTAGATGGTTTGGGGCTCTAGAAGAGGATGTGCAAACTTTGTTTTACTGTTGTGACATTGCAGTTTATAACAATGAACTGCAACATAGAAAGTGTTGTGCCTGTACATCAAATAACCTTGAAATGGTATTGCTTGCCACTGTTGTGCACTGCTTACCATCACACAAACATGTTTCTTGGTAGTACGCACCATCAAGCACTGTGTTTGCACAATGGTAAGAGATGCACAGCATTTTCAAACAGTGTGTACACCAACAGTAAATGCGACTGGAAATTGGTGGGAAACCATCACTCTCCATTGTTACTGATCTGTGGCAGACATGTCAGACATTCGTGGAGAGGGTGTGAGATTTATCATTCAGAGAAAAGCAGTGTCCAGGAGTCCAAAACTTTTGTTGCACTCCTAGTGAAACAGCACAGTGCAAGGCTGCTGCAGGGGAACTATTCTGGACCCAGTTTAAGTTAGAGGCTTGGGATAATTTGGCCCAAGCTGTAACCAGTGTCACCAGTATTCCCCATACTGGTGACCAGTGTAGGCTTCACTACAGTGACCTCTGGATGAGAAATAGGGGTACCCGTGATGCTTGGATCAAGGAATATAGGATGGAAGATATCCCACAGATGTGTAAGTATTGATTACATAGAGTACTTGTAATTCTTAAAAGCTGAATATAGGCAAGACTAGTATTCATAATGGTATTCTGTTCTGTTTTTTTCACAGCTGCCATGGAAAGGGAGTGCAACGTTAGGACACATGGTGCATGACTGGTGAGGATGAAGAAGGCCAGTGGTATGTATGCAGCAGAAGAGTACTGTAACTGTAGCATTAAATGTTAAATATAGCTTGCTTGGTATTTTGCACAGTTGTAGCAAACTGAGCATGCATATCTCAACTGTAAAAGCAAGTATGCATGCATTAGTCTGTAGCACAAATTGAGACTACAACATTAGACTTTAGTCAGAGGTAGTGGGTTCAAATACCACACTTCCCAACTATACAATAACTGTTAATTCTTCAGTTATGTGTAACTTAATGATTTCAAGTAAAAGTTCTATACCAGTGGCACACATACCCTGCTGTAAACTGTAATCCGGATAATTGGAACACTCATATGTGCAACATAGGCAGATGTAAAGGAGCACTTACTGCAATCTGTAGTATAGTGTTCATCTGTTAGGAGCTGCTAGTCTTAAAAGTAATAAGTTTGCTGTTAGGGGGTAGTAGTCTTAAGAGTAAAGGTTAAGATAATGGAGTCAAATAATTGTAGTAATGCATTGTATGTTACACATGAAGATACTAATCTTATCTCTTTTTTTTTCTCCCACCACAGCCCTTATCTCTTTTTTTTTGTTGTGTTATTTTATTTGATTGTATGTCATCAAAATGTGTCCATTTCATCCATGTGTACCACATCAAGAAATGCTCCACAACACAATGGAGTTGGCCTGCCCCACAGAATCCATCTGCCCCCACTCCACTGGCCACTGCACTATTGCCCAGCACATCTGGGAGCTGACCTGGCAACACTACGTTTGCTGCCCCCTACACTACCTGCCCCGTCAGGTAGTTCTGCCCCAGAAGATAGTCCAGTGATTCCCTCCAGGAACACTGACAGGTATGGTGAGTTTATCACCCATACAGAACAGCCAGGGATGCTGAGTAAGGCTGTACACTGCACTGTGCATGCCAATGCTGGATAGAGGGGCTACTCTCCCTCACTTTATGTAGCACCAAGAGGAGGAGAAGAAGCAGACATTGAGTGCTCCAGCCAGTGTTGGAGTGATGTGACAATGATGAAAGTCCAGTGGGTGAGGACTTTATTTTCACTGTCACCCAGCTTTGTGACCATGGGTCCTGGATGTCCCCACCCTCAACCCATCCATAGTGTCCACTGACCTCTTGTGTCTCTCACCATCCCTCTGTTTTGTCTTGTTTTTCTTGTCTGTCTGAAATTGCTTCCTCATCTACCCAGCTTACCAGACTCAGACATACCTACGTCCCTTCCCCACCATTACTTTCTCTCTCTCGCTCTCTCTAAAGGAAAAAATAATGGGTACCTGTCTCACAAAAAACAGAATTGTCCAATACACAGCTCTTCATTTTGCATGTTTCTATTTGGCTGTACAACCTGACTGTGTTGTGGTCACCTCTCTCTTTAGATGTGAAAGTCCAAATGCAGCTAATATTCTGCATGTATTATCAGTTTTTATTGTTGAATAAATGGATAGCTATGGTTCTTTCCTTCCTCCTTCCTGCACATTCCTGTTTTGCATTCCATTTATTCTTCTCCTGTTTTCTTCCTATTTCACCACTATCCTGTCATTCCCATTTTCTTTTCTTCAATGCATTTTTTCTTGATGGTGCACATCATGCATCAGTGCACACCAATGGTAATAGGAAAATACTTAAAAGTGTTAGATACAGCTGTATTTGAAACCAGTACCATCTGGCCCAAAAAAGGAACGTATCCTTGCATTAAGTGCATTAACATCTACTGCCACATAGTTAGTTTAGTAACAGGTGAGTTCCATAGACTCAGTACTAGATATCATATTTTAGCAATGCTGGAGAAGCAATGGACCCCTTCACATTTTCCATGTTTGTGCAGAAGTGTGCATCTTGCATCAATGGTGAGGTGCAGCAAACAAGTGCCGTTAACCCTGCGCAATGCCACTTAACACCACTGCAGTATGCAAACACACAACACATCTCATATAAACAATGCATGTCATTGCATTGTCACTTTGTAATAAAAAGTATTATAAAGTATTAGATACACTGTATTTGAACCCAGTACCATCTGTCCCCAAAAAAGGAATGCAGCAATGGATTAACACATGCTGCTACAGAGCCAGTTAAGCAGCAGCTGTATTTCCTAAATTCAATACTAATTGTCAAACTTTAGCACTGCAGCTCATATTTGTGCACTGCTTAGCTACACGCAAACATGTGTATCTCACATGTGCATGCACTTTGCCAACCATTACGCAAGCCTGCTACTTGCTGTGTTATGGTAATGTATATATTATGCTGTATTTCTGCTGTTTACTGTCCTTTTCCTTTGTATTACATGAAATTACTTGTAGACACATCACAGCTGAGGGCCTATCTATTTATATGTCATATAATCAAAATGCATGCATGTGTTGGCACCCCACCAAGCATTACAACCTTAGGGTCTCAGTACTTTTTTCCACTCATATGCCACACTACAAAATGTAATATCAAATGTTATGTGCTATGCTATGTGTATCAACCTGGTAACATGCAGAACTACATCTAATGAAACATTCAACCAAAAAGCCTTATCTACAAGGCTACTGCTGGAATCAGCATGAACCATATCCACAGGGAGAGATATGACCTTCAACACACTTGACACTATCCATCTTGATTTTGCCAAGGGTAGATCTTGTTTATTGACCTTTGGAGACTTCTTGGATACTCTCCCCAAAATACTGGATGAGGTATAAGAGGACATACTGCCTATGTTGAGTTATCCAAGGCCTTTGACACTATCCCCCTGTCATGTCTCATACTGAAGCTCTCCCAGCTGGGAATTAGAGCATACAGTACTAGATGGTTAGCCATCTGGCTCAATGTTAGAATGCATTTTCACAAAGTTGGGGACTGCACCTCCACCACTAGCACACTCACCACTGGAATACCACAAGGATCTGTACTGGGTCCTCAACTGTTTAAGAAATACTTCCATGAAGCACAGGCAAGAGTAGATGGCATGTGGTTTATCAAGTTTGCATATGCCTGTTAACTGGATACACTCATATAGAGTCCCCCAATGATGGTAACATATTACAGTAGGGGCTGACACAGACCGATGATTGGTGACAAAACTCACTGACTAAACTTTAAACATACACTTACTCTTTGTCACCTTGGTGAATTAAGTACCCCTGATAATTATGATATGCATAGCACCCCCCCCCCTAATCTCAAGCACAGCGTTGTGAGACTTGGGGACACATGTTGATAGCAATTTACACTTTCATTACTCTTTTCCCTTAGTGGTGACACACACAATCTGCATTGTGAATGCCATACATATGGACATGACATCCAAGACCAGGGTAGTTATACCTCTGCTGTATTCTACCCTTATCACACCAGTAATAGAGTACAGTGTTCACATCTCTCTATAGCTCACCAGGCATCTGCAGCAATTGAAGAGAATACAAGGTTTTGCCTGGGAGATTCTCAGGTCTATAAACATGACAAACATGGAAAGACTGACATACCTGTCACTGTACTCGTTATCATACAGGCTGCCTAGAAGTGACCTATGACTGCCCTGTGGAGCATTCTCAGATCCTGCCCTTCTGGAAATGATGGATATCAATTCAAATGGGGCAACTATAATTTCCTCCAGGGTTCTCAAACTAGCCTGTGACATGTATAGAACATACTGGGGAGACAGATATATCCCGCAATGATTCACACTCCTCTCTAATAGGCTCCCACTGCATTTGAAGCAGTGTTCCTCAATAAGCCTGTTTAAGTGTAAACTTGACTACTGGTTGGGTGATTGTAAACTCATTTCTTGGCTGACACCTACGTATATCCTTCATGAAGAGGATCAGCTGGTGCTGCTCACAAACATGCTTTGCTAAAAACAACCAAACAACTATGCTCAATAAGAGTACTTGTGTTTTTACATAGCTACACTTCTAAACATCCTAGTCCTATTAGGCTAGTAGCCTCATATGAACCTATGAAGCTATGTGCCTATGCAGGCCTCACAACCTATTGTTTTCCATAGAGCCTGCTGATGTCATCTATTATAAGTTCACCTACATTCTTGTATAAATCAGACTTGTGTCATGGCACTTACATTAAGTACTGTAGTCTGTGTATTTAGAGAGGTAGGGGTTCTATTTCCACTCCAGTCAAGTGTGTGTGTGTGTGTGTGTGTGTGTGTGTGTGTGTGTGTGTGTGTGTACGCGCGAGCGTGCGCCCATGTGTGTGATCTGTTGTTTGACAGCACAGAGAGCATTTTACACTAGAATGTGGGACAGTGTTATCTCCTCCTCAACAGACACTGCTGATGTCATCAGCTGTAAAGTGTTGTCTGACACATCCCAATTCAGACTTGAGCTGTGGTGTTTGCATAAATTATTGTGTTCTGTAGTTTGTTTACTTAGATAAGTAGGAGTTCTATTCTTACTCTATTCAGCTGTGGATGGGTGTGTGTGTGTGTGTGTGTGTGTGTGTGTGTGTGTGTGTGTGTGTGTGTGTGTGTGTGTGTGTGTGTGTGTGTGTGTGTGTGAACTGATGCTTAACATTACAGAGAGCTTTTTACACCAGCATGTGGGACTCTGTAATCTTCTTCTCAACAAACACCATTGATATCATCAGCTATATCGCATTTTTGGATATGCAGTACTCACACCAGGGCAAGGTCAGAGTCTGTCCTGGGGTCCAGGCAAAAGTCACCTCATCATATACAATAACGTTTAAAGTGACATGGCTTTTAATCTATCCACATACATCATGGTATGGTGTGTAGGCCCTGTATTATCTTGCTGAGAAAGCCCTGTGGTTTCTCCAGCTGCTACATGTGAGGTACCTATAAAAATGCACATTATACTGCATTAGTGCTGTAATGACGTTTGACTACAGTGCTGTCATATAGTCCTAACATCTCAATATGATGGCATGACTTATGATGTGTAAAACACAGGCTTTCAATGGCAGTGTGGACACTTGGTTTTCAAAGTTGAGATTGGCTGTCTAAATGTGTTCCCAGTGCTTGCTTCACTGGATTTCTGCATAGCAGAACTGTTGTCAATGCTGTGATTAACGTGGATCTCCACTTTTCAGATGGACAGCATTGCAAACACACATTTCTGCATTTATTTGTATATCATGTACCTTTGTCACCATTCAGTTGTGTGTGTTAGCTCCTCCTGTACTTTTGGTGGACTCAATGATTGCACACAATATGCAAGAATCAGCAAACTTAGTAAGCAAAAGGGCATATTCATTAGCCTGAACTGCTGAGAAACACAGTTAAAAAAGTGAAGGGCCAACAACAAAATCCCTGAGATTTGCCAGTGGTGACAGCTCTACTGGTACAGGTTGATTCACCAGCTTTCACATGATGTGTTCTGTCAGTGTGCCAATTGTTTACACATCAACTGACATAAGGTTTAATCCCCAGCTTGGGGGTTTTCTCAATAATACCAGCATCTGAGATTATGTGAAAACTATAGGCCAGTCTACAGTTGGCAGTATGCACTGTCTTACCTTCGTCCAGGCTATCATATGGAATCCATGTGCTATGACAACATCACTGATCACCTATGGCATAACCCAGCACATATGCATGCCTGATATGGTTGAATACACATTCAACACACATTCCACATGTACTGTGTAGCCATACAAGGGTATACATCAACATGCATCTATCTGAGTTGGGTGGACAGCACCTGATGCATGTATGTATAGTGATATCCTGACTCTCCTCGACGTTTAGGTAGACCAACATGTCATCATGGACCTCTTCTACATGTAGTAATATTGCAGTTGTGTGCAACAGACCTCTGTAAGTTGTTACTGTTACATTAGGTCTGTTACATATGATAGATGTCCTTAAAGAGGTCATAGAGAGCATGTATGATGACAACAGTATCAGCTTGTGGAAAGTGACCATTTCAAGGCATTTGACAAAAATCCACACTGAGACGTTCAATCAACACTGTCATATGTGGTCATGAACAGCAATATCACGAAATGGGTAGACCAGCATTTGACATACATGGTATCTCACTATGTTTAAATGTGTGATGTAACATATATCTCAAGTTGAGTGATCAGTTTGGTACATCAGGTGTGTGTGCTAGGCCCTTTCCTGACTATGAGTTAAGTGATGGACATCACATATGACATGCACATGCTATGTCCAAACAAATGCCTGAAGGACTACAGCTTGTGGACCACCATTGATGCCAACTGTGATATTAGTATAATAGAGAAAATATCAACACATACCAGAGACTGCTGCCATAGCCATGACAACACCAGCAATGACAAGACACATGGAGGGATTTGTTGAATCAGGAAACAGACACACCACCCAAGTATAATGTGGACATCACACTCTATAATCAGTCCAATATGTATGTGACCTGTATCCTGGGGTAGAGGGTAAGTGGTACATCCACCAGCATGTGGTCACAGTGCTGACAACTCCCTTGAATGTAACACAACTACGGGTATATGAAGGACATGCACATCAGAGGCTATAATAACTTCATGGTTCCCAGCCTCCATCACTCCAATAACTGTGTACAATGCAACCTTCTTCATGTACCTTCATACACATCTTCTGGTGATGCGTAAATAAAGTGTACCACCTTTGTCACAGTGCACTGTCACACAGCTTATTGGCCATACCTAGTATTCTTTCTGCGGATTATACATGACTGTCTGATGGTGTGGAATACCAGTAGATTCAAGGGATCATAGGTGTTTTCTAGGCTAATGACCACAAGGGCCTTTTTAACTCATTACAGCCTAGTGTGCCTCCAAACATTTCTGCAATTAACTCCTACTGTGCCTCTAGACATCAAATGTTGCATGTTCATATTTGCATTAATAATTCAAAAACCATGCTACATACAAAGTATCAGAATATTTTATCTTCAAGCATACATGATAGTAAACACAACTGTATTGACAGCTAACCTCTGTTGATGAATATTTGTCAGAAATGTAAGGTGATAACTTCATTTGTTTAAAGGCTAAAGCCAAGCCCATTGGGAGTTAAAGGTACACACTCAAAAGAGCTGTACTGGATTGAATGTATCCTAGCCATGCATCTCAAATCTTTGACAAGTTCTGATACCCTTGATAAGTGTAGATAGAGGCCTGGGAGATGAAATGTTTGCAAGTGTTGTCAATAAGATAGTTAACAGGGGTAGATGACTTCCTGTAGGATACAATTATGCATTTTTTGTCATCTAGTTTTAGTCTATGGCTCTAACATCAGTTGCTTGTCTGTGTCAGCCCTTCCTGGAGAAGATCTGTGTCAATGTGAGATTTAATGATAGCTCCTAATTTGTAATCATTTGCAAATTTAGTCAGCCAGAGACAACTGACATTGGCCTTGACTTCAGAGAAGTAAATACCAAAAAGGGGCATTCCAAGGACATACCCCTGAGGGACGCCACTTGAGACTGCCCTCTTTGTAAAGGTGGACTCTCCAGTTTTAACTTCCTGGGTCCTGCCTGTGAGTCAGTTGGCTTTCCACCAGGTGACATATGGCTTTATATCTAAACTCCTGAGTTTGTCAACAATGCCCGTGTAGTGTATTGTGTCAAATGCCTTGGCCAGGTCAATGTAAGCAGTGTGAACCATTTTGCCCTCATCCATTGATTTGGTGACTTTCTCAAAGAAGTCCATCAGGTTGAGTAGGCATGACCTCCTCTTGACAAAATAAAACTGTTTGGGGTCCAATGTCTAGAGGTTTACTTTATCAGTATTGATAATTTCCATGACAATTCTTTTCATGGTTTTACAAATATGACAGATGAGACTTATGTTTCTGTAGTTTCCAGGGTCTATAGGTGGTCCACTTTTGTGCAGAGGGATGACCATTACTGTTCCCTTTTCATGAAACATGACGTATGTTTAGAGGCTACAGTTAAATAGCAATTCCAGAGGGCCTGATAGGTCATGTTTCATGCCTATTTAGAAGGTATCCTGGGATATTGTCCGGGCCCATTGATGTAGTGTTCTTGGCCTTAGAGATTTGTTACATCAGAGGCATCTGTGCTACCTGTTCAGCTTGTACATACACTGCATACATGAAGTTTGACAACATTAATAGCATGTATATCATTCATGATAGTGTGGATTTTGCTATAGATCTATGCCATGCACACCAGACAACTAGCCTCTATTACCCATAATGTCACATACAGGTGGAGCAGTGCCCCATCTAACACCTCCTGCAGAAATTAAGAGTACCAGGACAGTGTGTGTGGTTATCCTCATAGTGTGTGGCTGCATCATAATAGTTGTCAAGTGTGTGTGTGCGTGTGTGTGTGAAGGCTTATCTATTTTCAGTCTACATCACATATGTTATGTCACAGGCATGGAATTAGTGGTGGTATTATTCTAATATCGCCCATGATTGCAGTTGTTTTTTGTAATATTTGCCATGATCCTTTACCTGTGGCCACCTTGCTGGAGACCTTGACTGAGGGTGCACTCATATTCAGGTATAACAGTTTGCACACCTTCTCAATATGCATCCTACCCAGATTGTATGCCAGATCTCTGATAGATGTCCTCTGCATTATTCATGTAAGGATGCTTATCTGACACAAACATCCCCCCTATTCTTATGTCACCTTGTGTGACAGTCACAGACAACACATTTTCACTGTACAGTCCTTACTGTACCATATAGATATGTGCTTGGTGTTGCTACTATAATTCTTCCATTAACATGCCCTCCTCTGCTGTATGTGCAGGAGTTGCATCTCTACTCTTTCCTTGTGTTCATTCCTACAATTCATCTGTGTGTCCCTATTCAATACACACACTTCCACTGAGTGATCATTTTACATGGCAGTCCAATGTCCTGTTACAGATCATTAACACAGCTTCAGTACAGTATGTCAGGAATGGGATAACACAATACTCTGCACTGTAGGTGCATTGTCCTGTACTGTGCTTGGACCATATACTTCACATTCATTCCTCTCAACTGTTCAGATATTTCCAGGATGTCAGGATGTTTTCCTTATCAAATATGTGGCTTTCTACAATATCATTGGCATGATCTCTAGACTGATGTTACTCAATAATACGTATATTTGAGTGTCCTGACCTGTGCAGAATGTGCAGTTTTGACTCATATTTGTGATCTTTTCCTCACAACATTTTTTTCTTGGCAAAACATTGGCATGTCATTGCAGACTGCAGTCAGAAACTGATTATTGATATTTGGGTTTCAACTTCATGCTCTTCAGAAAGTTAATGCTAATGTACAACCTATATATTCTATCAACTTCCTAAGTTTGGAACTGCAATATTAAATATTTGTCCCTATTTCTTGCCTTTTGTCCCCCCATTTTATGGCTTTGTCCACATTTCACACTATTAAGAAGTTGACAGTTTTACATTCTAACACATTCCTATGTGATGACTATGTCAAATATGTCCCTTGTTGCTTGCTATTTCTCCTCTCATTAAGTTGGCCTCTGTGCAGATGTGTTGCACTAATAGAATGATAGCTATTTATAAAGCCCTGGTGATCACTGTGGCATTCCGTGCAAATCTGTGCACCATAGCTGCTGTTTTTACACGGAATTGCTATCCACAATCTATTAAAAAGTTTTCATGACCAGCTACATTGTTGCGAGGTGCAAAACCTACCTGAAGCACACCGTTCCTCATGAATATGGACTGCATGATGATGCTCCTTGCGGACCATCTCGCTAACACATAAACTCCGTGTAGGTTATATGCGAAGCCTACACAGAGTTTATTGAGTCCCTGTAAGTGTCTTACTATTTATACTAAGACATATATTTTCATAGGTGCAAAAATTAAGTATTGCAGTAATGTTAATTCTGTTCTTATTTTTTGGCAGTTGTGTTAAGCCAGATGTTGCATATGAGTATAAGATGACCATTTGATATAATGTGAATCTAAAGGCAGTGTAGTTACTTAATACATTTTAATGTTCACTAGGTTTCTGCAGGCAGACAGATGCATTCTGTTGTAGTGCCAGTAAAGTAGGACAAGCTGAAAGTTTTAAATAGTAACCACAGCCACCAAATAAGTGTGCCTCATATTGCAGACTTCATTTTCAGTCTGTGCTTTAAAGTTAAGCATGGATACAAATTAAGAGTGATTTATATTGATAGTGCTGTATAGTACAATATAATATGTGTGCATTATTCCCACCTCTGACGATGGTGTAGGTTCATTAAATTGTGTCTAGAATAGCTGTCATGAGTGAAATTATCTCAGCCATAACCATTTATTTAGCACAGAAAAAACGTGTTTGTGTGGTTGTTTTTGAAGACTGCCTGAAGAGAGCTGAGATGCTGAATATTTCAGTTTAAGATGAAGTTTGGTTGGTTGTTTTATTGAGACAGTACTTCCACTGCAGAGGAGGAAAATAGAAAATAAAAAAATGAGGATGGCCAGAAAATGATTAGAACATAGACTGCACTAAAATGGTTGTCAGATATCTATAAACACTGTATTTGCTTTAAAAAAAAGATTGCACATAAAGACTGCACTGCTGATTGCAGAAGAGGGGGAGATTGGGAGGCTGAAGAAACATGAATTATAGAATAAAAGGCATTCTGTTTCAATATGACTGCAAATTTTATCCTTCCACTGCAGATTTTCTGGCCAGGTGATGGCCTGAAGCTCTAGAAGCAAAGCAATTTTAATTAGCTTTTATATGGAATGTAGAAAACAAGTTGTATGCATCTTGTTACATTCAATGCACAAATGAAATAACATGCATCATTACAGAATAAATGCGGAGCCCTTGCTGTTGAATCTGCTTCCGCTTGAAATTCCTTTACTCACATCATGTAATGATACCCTAATCCATACCATGTTCATTAAACTCCTCCAACTCCTACACATTCATTTTCACTTAAACGCTCTACTTTAATGTCTAAACCTACTTACTATCAGTTGTCAAGTCAAATACAAGAAATCAAAAGTTAAATTTTGTATTGTCGAACTGCTTATCTACTGTGTCTTCTCTGAAACTGTATGCGTAAACTCCTGTTAATCTATATAACTGTGGATGTTTGTTAAATGAATTGACATAATGGTCCACTGTGCGCTGCTAAAGCATTTAGTGAAAATAAGATATTAGAAAGGAGAGTCTGCTAATTCAAGGCATAAACAACACTCTGCAGTCTCAGTAACTGCAATGGAAACACTTTTATATAAATAGCATCAGTCGCTAATCTGCCACTGCTGCAGAAGTGCAGTCTCTTTCACTTACATTAAGCTGCATTACTGGTTCTTCATTTGTACCTTACTTCATTTGCATGACTGGACAGATTGAACACCATTTTTACTTTCAGAGTAGCAGCCATCGGTACATTGACAGAGACAAATTGATCAGATTACAGAAAAGAGCATTAGCTGAATGCTGAAAGGCCGAAGCTTTCATACAAACATTTCTGTTATCTGTGGTTTTCAAACTGAATATGTTCTTTCTAAGGCATTGTGTTGATAAGGAACAACACTGACTGTAAAACTTCTGCCATGACTTTATTTATGTGTAGTAAATTAAACTTTTATTCCATGACTGAAGATGCATAGGATTTTTTTCTGTCTATACCGATACTTATTGAAAATAAAACAGCCATCTGCGTTCATACCACAGATCTGCTTGCTAGGAGCAAGACTGCACTGACTGTGCATCAAGTAATACTGACCAAAAATAGATGACAAATTTTTAAAACTCGCAAGATGTGATGATGTTAACACTAATGATATGAACAAACATTATAAGTCATAAAAAGTAATGTGGCTGGTTATAATTTTGGATTGCTATTATAAAGTCTTAACATTTATTTTTAGAAAGCAGCTATGCAGGAACATTTTCTGATAAATAATATTAATAATAATAATAAATCAGTAGCATCAAACAGATTAGTGTCAAACCTTCTATTTTTTCATGATAACAAAACTAGATAAGAGTTAAGAAATACAGGTAGAGGGTAAGAGATAAGTGTCAGATTAATAGTAAAGAAAGGCCAAAAACAGAATTCAGTACAAATTCTAGTCTTTAGCCATTTTTTTCAAACACCTTTATTACATTATCACTTGTGACATGGCAAATTTACATTCATATAAAAGTAATCAAACTATAGTAACATAAACATCATACTTCATATATTTTATTTTTTTATTTTATTTATTTATTTTACTATATATCATATAGCCTAAGCAACATTGCATACATTATTCAATTCCTGCCTTTTTTAAACAAGAAACATCTTATTAAACCATCACTTACTACACAGGCAATCATACACTTATATAAATGAAACAAACCACACTGACACAATCCTTGTTGCAAGCATTTTACATCGCAAACCATACTGACACACTCCCATTTGCAAACATTATACGTCACTTATAATCTACGCAATCTTTTTTGGTCAAACATTACACAGCTCATTTAAGTCCTGGCACCTTTTAGACCTCATTCCTCCCTGTATGTATTGTTCCCACAATTTCCATTTTTTTCCTATGTAGTTTGCTACTACCCTTTTCTAATAATCTCAGTTCCAGTTGTTTTATCCTGTTACTATATTTACTACTTCTAGTATACTTGGTTTACATTTTGATTTTCATTTTTTAGTAATTGATTTTTTGGCAGCCACCATTATTAGACACAGCAAGGCCTTACCATAATTCCAATTCTGTATCATAACTGAGAAAAATCATCACCGATCTGCCCAGCATCTCCAACAGTGCATCCCTTAGGGAATCCTTAAAGTCCACCCATTCACTGTACTCCTAGAAAATATGTTCCCATTTATCTCTTTCTTCCCCATCACACCTTCAACGTTTGTTGTCTGCCTGAGGAAAACTTCTCTGGCATCTACCTGGGGTATAAAAATATCTATCTAAACATTTCCAGGCAAAAATCCTAAATCTTTTAGATTTTGTTGCATATTTGGGAGACATACAAATATCCTCTCATTGTTTATCCTAGTCTTTAGCCTTTTCATACAAATATAGACATTCTCCTGACTTGGTAAAGAGTGTGCTATTTGGATGTTTAAATTCAAAATATAAGTCAGCATATTGAGTGTTATTCAGACTATAACAGACTAGACTATTTTATTTATTTAACATTTGTTGACTGGGAAAGTCCAACTAGGACAGAGCCTATTTTCAGTGGAGGCCCAGGGACAAATGCTCCAGATGCTCCAAATAAAATGTTTTCCTTTTTCCTTGCTATGGCTGAAATCAAAATGTATGAGATACACTGGAGACTGTCAAAAGCCAAAGATACTTATTAATGAGATATAGCACACTAGTGAGTTGCCTTTATGCAAGTACTACTAAAGTTTCTACTAATCTCTGTCTTAATATTTTGTATTTTAAAACATTTCTCATCACATTTTTTGCAAAACTGCTGCAACACAAAACGTGTCATGCTTTTTGTATTAACACAAGTCTCTGTTTTTGATTTTCTTTTAGATTAATCTATTAAAACCAGGAATTTAGCTCAAGCTGTATGGTCACTTTCCTCAGAACTGGAAGCTTAAGGTCTATAAGTTTGAATTGCACTCATTGCAAATTCACTTGCAGAAAAGACAGAAAAAACTTCACCGCACACTTTCCCTACATGTTACTTAGGAAACCATTAACAGGTTTAATGAATTTTACTTTGGAGTAAACAGAAGCAGGTTAGCAGATATAACAAATGCATTTAAAGAATATTGTGAGCGCAAAGAAAAATCTGTGTTTTGTTAGCCACTTGTTTTACAAATAAACTAAATAACAAAACAAAACACTCAGGCCTTTAGTAATTACCTGATTAAGAGACTGAAAGAGAATTAACTATAATATTCAAAACAGTGAAGTAAGGGAAATAGTCCTGATGCAATAGGTTCATAGGTTCATAGGTTCATAGGTTCATAGGTATTTACTAGGCTAATGACCATAAGGACCTTTTTAAACCTAGCCATGCATGCCAAATCTCTGACAAGTTGTGGTACTCTTGATAAGTTCAAATAGGGGCCTGGGAGATGAACCATTTACAGGCTGCCTGTGTCCATAGGAAACATAGATGCCAAAGCAGGGATGAATTTCTTCTTCTCCATCCGATTGTCCAAATTACCCTTGAATTGGGTTATGTAGGAAGTCTTCTTCACATAGATGGGGAGCTTGTTCCAGAGAAGGGATAGGCTCTGCGATACATACCTGTCTCTCCAAGGCTTAAGTCTTTAGAATGGGTAATTATGGTACTGTTTGTTTTCTGGATATGCAGGAGGTCCATTAGAGTGAAGTCTGACAATGCCTTGTATGCCAGGCATAGATCTCTCCTCAACAGCCTGTAGGAGGCAGAATACAGGGAAAGAACACTGAGGTAGTCTGCATAGGACATGTTACTTTCACCCTACGTTCTTTTAGCAAAGAACCTCTATGGATGTTCCTACTGTTGGATATACCTAGTTAGGTACATACCAAAGGGGGCATTGTATTCAATGATAGGTCTGATGAATGCTGAATACAGTGGAACAATAACTTCCTTAGAGTTAGATGTTATACATTTGTTTATAAGATGCAATTATACATGCATTTCAAAAAAAGAACTGAGAATGTATATTGGAACAATGAATATGCAGTTAAAAGCTTGCACAGGAAATTTAAACATATGAGATTAACACTAGGGCTCAATGCAATGTAAAATAATGGATAAAGATAAAACACATTTATAACAGAAACTGAAAACACCAAGTCATCTAACATGGCACTTGAAATGAACTGTGCAGTTAAAATTAAAGCCTATTGTAATACTTGTCATTACAAGAATGAAGAGAGAAAAATACATACAATTTGATCAACACTGCAGGCAATGTGATGACGAGAAACACTTTACAAAGGGATCTGCATAGCAATGAAGCTAAGAATGAGAAATACAGGTAATGTTTGTGAGCATTATGAAATGCAGAATCAAGGTGCAATTCATTGCACAGAGAGTGCTTAGAGAGGTATTCAGACAGACATATTTGTTATAAAGGGAACATATGTTGATTTTAAACTGGGTACAGGAGCAGAAAACAATATTTTGCAAAGTTTACAATTAAAATATATAAGCTACAAGGCAATGGTGTGAATCAGCATTAGATTTAAATCAGTGAGGTCAGAAGGCAATGAGTATAAATCAACTTGCACTTTAATGACATTCTAAATACTGTTTGGTATGTTTTTTATATTAAGAGTTACAAAGTGCTTTTTCAAGTTTTTATTTTGGAAAATGCAGTGAAGAAACTGAATGTACTGCTCTGCTTGGCATATAAGAATCCTTATATGGTCAAAGATATTAAAAACATACCACCATAGAAGCATTCAAGGGATTAGGCAAGTTGTACTTTTAATGTATCCAAGGTTATCTTTTTTCAATTCTACACATAAATGCCCAAAATAAAAAAGAATACCAAAAATAAAAAAACGTAGAGGAGAAAAAGCTGAAAGGGGTATAGTAAAATGGTATTACAAACATTGGTCACTATGCTCTCCATAATTATCTTCAATGAAAATCAAACAATTAAAAAAATAGTGTCACCTGATAATAATATAACAGGAAAATAATCAATTTTTATTACCCAACAATTTGTCTTAGTGTAAGTTTGATTCAGCTATTGTGACAACTGACTGCAAACCCACTGAGAGATAAATAAATCAGAATAAAAATAACGCCTACAGAAATTACCAGTCTTATAACCCCTTTAAGTAGAATTTAAATGGCGTATGATGAATGGTATAAAATATATCCAACTGAATGGAGCCATATTTTATCTATCTATCTATCTATCTATCTATCTATCTATCTATCTATCTATCTATCTATCTCAATCTATCTATCTAATCTATCTCTATCTATCTATCTCTATCTATCTGTATATCTATCAATATCTATCTCTATATTGTGTGTATACATATATATATATATATATATATATATATATATATATATATATATATATATATATATGTGTGTGTGTGTGTGTGTGTATATACTTCTAAATTTCGAAATTTTAAAATCTCGAGTTTCAGAACATCGAGTTCCGAATCTCAAGATCTTGGAATCTCAAAATTGTGAACCCTCCCCTGAAACACCACTAAAGACATAAAAAAACAAGTGTATGCAGGGGGGCAAGCCCCCCTTCACACTTGCACCCTCTGCAACTTAATTATACCAACTCTGAGATTGCACTACAGGGAGGATAAGGGAAATCTGGTCCGTGCTGTATGCCAATCTCCGTTCAGGATTTCAAAGTTTTAAAACTTCGAACATATGAAATTTGATCATATGAGATTCAAAGTTTTAGACTTCAAAATTCCAACGTGGACCCACACACACATATATATATATATATATATATATATATAGTTATTTATCTATCCATCTATATCTATCTATAGATATACTGTATGTGTGTATATATATATATATATATGTATATATATATACAATATATATATATATATATATATATATATATATATATATATCTAGAGAGAGAGAGACATATATAAATAGGTTTATGATCATATAGTCGACACTCAAAATATTCTCCCACCTGAAATGTTGACTAAATAATGGAACAAGGAATGTTGAGAAGGTCAAAATGTCGGCAAACACACTTCCATTTGCAAATTCGACCTTTCTCAACATCTGTGGTGTGCAGTCGGACACTGCACACCACATGACATGATGATTCTGCAGGGGGCAAGCCCCTCCCCCCACAATGAGCTCTGCAAACAATTGTCTACTTCTTTTAGGGTTGTGGACATAGCTGAAGGATGCCTTGTGCCCCCCCCCGACACACACACACACACACACACACACACACACACACACACACACTGCACACGATATACTCCAACCCGAAGATCGCACTAGAGTGGGAAAAAGGATACATTTCCTGATCCCCGCTGTACCGCGATTTCTTGTTACAAGATTGACTTCATCTGTGTGACCAGGACTCGTACAGATGAAGGTTCAGCAACATGGGTCAGCCAACCGTAATTTGCCATTCCGTGGTCACCGAACCTTCCCTCGGAATTTTAAATGTAAACCATATAAATATACATTTTGATATATATATATATATATATATATATATATATATATATATAGATATGGTTCACAAAAATGTGATTGAATATGACTGACCATTTTACTTGATGAAGGTGCTGCAACCACATCATTCTATCTAGTGATCTGACATTTACAGAAATGATTCCCAATTTCTTATACACTAATTATGATTATGAAATAATTTTAGCTTTTTTCCCATAAAACAAACAAAGCTGATCACAAACTCTCTAAGTGTGGTGTATATTAAACTCTTCCTCATACATATGGTTCAACTCAGTGCATATAAAACTTGATCAACCACATTTATGGGATATTGGCTTGGATGACAGTAGAATAAGTGCCAAGCAAGAAAGGGCCCAGTGTTGTTCCCTATGGTAGGACTTTAGTTACAGTTACATCCATTAATTTGGTGAACCTCTCAAAGAAGTCCACACAGGTTGAGTAGGCATGACTTGCCCTTGATGAAACCAAACTGAATTGGCTCTAGTGTCTGGAGGTTTAATATATCATTATAGAACATTTCCATGATAATTCTTTCCATGGGTTTGCATATAAGACTAGTGAGACTTATAGGTCTGTAGTTTCAGGGTCTGTAGATGGCCCACCTTTGTGCAGAGGGACGACTGTTGCTATTCTTCAACAATGAGGCATGAAGCCTGATTGGAGGCTAAAGTTAAATAGCAATTTTAGAGGACCTGATAGATCATGTTTCATGCTATTTAGAAGGCATCCTAAGATATTGTCGGGGCCTATTGATGCAGTGTTCTTGGCCTTAGAGAGAATATTATTGGTCTGTTCCCTAGTGAAAGCAGGGGAAGTTATATTTGATGGCATTTTCTGAAGGAAGGTTGAAAGAGAAAGAGGGGGAAAGTTGGAGCTGAATTTGTCAGCCAGTAAAATTGCAATATCTTCTGTCTCAGTACAAGTGGCTCCATTTACAATGAGCTCTGCACACAATTGTCTATTGCCTTTGGGTTTGTGGACATAGCTTTAGGATGCCTTGTGGGTGTCCTTGGCCCAGGAGGCCAAACTTACCTCAAATTTGGCTTTGGTAGACTATTTGTCCTCTGAGTTGTTTGTTTAGTTTGATGAGAGTGCTTTTATCCTGCTGGGTACTGCACCTCTGAATTTTTGCCATGCTTTTCTTCATTTTGTTATATAGCCTATTGATTTTGTGATTCCATCAGGGTGGCTTGTTTTTTGCGTTAGTTCTGTACTTCTTCCTGGTGGGTACAGCTACCTCTATACAGCTATTATCATGCTTGTATAGGGTTTCTGTAAACATTTCTGCATAGGCAGCAGTGTTTCCAGAGTTTATGGGGTCTTCAAATGTTGCCATGTTATCACTTAATAACAAGAAGTTAGCCTTAGAATAGTTCCTGAATATTCCAGAGTTAGATGGGGGACTAGGTTTTATTTTTACTTCAAAAGAGACCATTTTGTGGTCTGACCAGATCCAGTATGGTTCCACCCCTAGTCAGTGTATTGCAAATCTGGTCTAGGGAGTTTGTGTTTACAAGATCCAATAATCTCTGTGCCTGTAAATTTGGTGCCTTATAGGATTCCCAATTAATAGTGGGTAATTAAAGTCGCCCAAGAATATGGCATTGGGTTGGATGCTGAGTGTTTCCAATAAGTTTAAATACATGGTATAGCTTTCCTCCTATAGTGGTATTTTGCTGATTGTGATTTGACCATGGAGTAGCTCAAGTTAATTGTCCTTTTTGACCAGCCTTGAGGTATATTTATTTTTGACGTAAATCAAGACACCTACTTCTTTAGTCCCTGTCTGTATAGTAGCTGGTCTAAATGTGTGGAAGACATTATAACCTTGCACTGTCTGTGTACTCTCCGTGACTTTAAACCATATCTCAGTGACCGCATAGACATCAGCATTCTCTATGGTGAAGAGAGCTTCTAGGGAGTGGAGCATTTTGTTTAGACTTCTAGCTTTGTGCAGTAAGACCTTTAGATTTTCATGGTTTTGATTTGCTTTGTCAGAAGTACTTTCAGTTTGGTATTGCCTAAAAAATGCACTATGGGTAAAGGCAATGTTTTAGCTAAAATTCAAAAGTCTGGAGGGGAGAGGTGCAGACCATCTCTGGCAAAGCAGCACGGTCTGTTGAGCATTTCCTTACATGCTAACAAATACTGCACCCCCTTAGAATGACACCAGAAACTAAGTCAATTATTAAAGTCAGTCATCTTTTGTTCTTATTATGGCATCATCCTTGGAGAAGGTAAAATGCTGCTCAATGCTAGGCTCATACCAGTGTGGGACACACATTCTGACAGCTACGTGATGTCTCTCTTCATATAGTCTAGGGAGGTATGTCTCAGGTCATTTACATCCACATGAACTATGACTGAGTCATAATGGTACTTGTGGTCCAATGACCTGTGTACAAGCATAATGTGGCAGATCTTAGCCCCTGATAAGCAACTGACCATGACATTCTCCTCACTCAGCTTGGTGAGAGGGACATCAGTGTGTCTCATTATGGAGTCCCCAAGGACTAGAATGCTGCATTTTGTGGGGGCTTGCCTTATGGGCTTGGAAATAGAGGCTTTGTGAGATATAGATGAATCTGTTGATTTGTGTGTTGTTTTGAAAGAGCTGATGAAGGCATTTATTATGTATACTTCATCTAGGAGGTCTTTGGGATTTATGAAGGTTACATTTAAGTGTCTCAGCATATGTGGGTCTGTATGTCTGTTTTGAATTGTGAGATAAGTGCAGTGTGTGGACTACTGACAACCTTTTCTGATATTAGGAGTAGTTTTATACGAGAACTTTGCCTCCAATGACATTGTGTAAATACATCTCTCACATACCATATCAGTTTGTTTGAGAACTAACTGGTTGCCTGTAAACATTAGGGAATTTCTACATTTCCTTAGGATGCCCATATCCACCAAACTGGTAATGGAAATAATGTGAAACTTCATATCCATGGCAACATACCCTTTTTTATTGATTAGACAACTGGAGAGTGAATATAAAGCAACGTTAAGAGTATCTGGTTTGCAACTCCGGAGACAGTGCTTGTCACTGCAAACTAGATGTTCTGTGTGCAGCTAGGTATTGGTGAAATTTCAATCATGTTTTTACAGGAAGAATGTCACTCAAGGTGTCTGCATCTATACAGGGCACTGCCAAATGCTTGAGGGGAATTAATAAGGTGAAAGTGTACTACAGAATGCTTGGGCAATTGAAATCTCCTAACAAGATGGTATTTGATTTGATTTTAATGCCTTGGTGGTGAAGGTAATGTCCCCAATCTTTGGTGGACATTGATGGGGATCTGTAGTTATAATAGTTTGATTTATTAAAAGTGATTATGATCTCCAGGAGCTCCAAGATAGGGTTCACAGGTAATTTTGATATGTGGGTATGTTGTTTTCCAATAAATATAGATATTCCCCATGGTGACTAAAGGGCCTGAAGGCATAATAGATACTAAACCAGTGATGGTGAACCTATGACACACGTGTCAAAGGTGACATGCCATGATACTTTGGGTTACACGCCAGCATTCACCAACACTCATTACCAAAGAAACAAAAGAAATAAAAATATAAGAAATATGAGACCCTGCAGCACCCATAGATTAAAATGGATTCTCACCATCCATATCAGCACATCATCTGTCATCATGGCAGCTGCACAATTCAGTTGACTTCTAACTGCTGCACTGGAAGGTCATTTTCAAGGCTCAAACATGATATCTGCAACTGCAGTCTCCAAATGAGCACATTTGTTTGAAATCAGCTTTTGCATTCATTGCTTGTGTGAAGTACATTGAATTATTTTGTGCCAGGAGCCAGTTCAACAACACCACTGCAGAGGTAAGGGATTTATTAACCTTAAAGACTATTTCAGTATACTGTCTCGAGATTCTGCAAATGGCAGTGGTGACATTGTTTTCTCTTTGTGGTTACATTTCTGCATAAGGGCAAGTAGTCTGAATTTCTAAGTGTGTGCTGTTTTACATTCCTCTCAACTGTCCCGTTTAATCCGTCTTAAAACTGGTGAGTCAAGTTAGGGCATTTTTTGGATGTTTGACACTCCAAGCCCTAAAAATTCACCATCACTGTACTAACCTTTGATATGGAGGGAGTGCTGACATTGCATTGAAACCAGTTATGAGTAATTACACAAGTATTTGGAGTTACAAGGGGATCTCAAATTCGCGGGTATTTTTTTTAAACTCCTTGCACTGACCAGCTTTCTGAATCTAGATAGTAGTGCACTATGCTGGAAAGTCCAGCGGGGAAACTGCCATAAATGGTAGAATGGGGATGACAAATATTTCAGTATATAAACAGGCAGTCTTATCTACCATCTTATCTGTGACTGATGCATTGATTTGTGTTCAGTGCTTCAGCTCTAGGGTAATGTAATTACCTACAACAGATGGAGGAGACTTGACACACCAGCAAAAATAATTTGAAGAAAATTTATTAAAAAGTGCATATAAGATAACTCAGTTATAGTATAGTATTTTATTAGTTCTGGTATTTTCTTATGGAATACCCATAAGCAGTCGTAAAGAAAATAGGTGGGGCTGACAGGAGGCCTTTCTGTCTTTACATTTCAGTGACAAAGCTTGCATCTGCAAAACATCTGCTATGTCAATACAGTCAGGCAGAGAGCTTCAGTCAGACACTTCTACACAAAATGTCTTACATAGATCATTTGTTTATGTAATATAATCATTATCTTTTATATCTTTGTACCTGTTAATTCATTCAGGCACTGCACAACTAACTATTTATTCTTTCACAAGTTAAGTTGTCAGAACCAAAACATTTTCACACAGTATAGTTTTTCCTCCCATCTGGTACATACTTCACATTCTCCCACATATACTACCTGTGGAAAGAAAGCAGTTTTCAAATATATACACAAAAGTTTTCCTTTTTCAAGGTTTCATTCACCTTATCTAACAAATAAATTCTGTAATCAGTTTGCCTCTCTGTTTTATGAAACTCAGTGCACACACAGCTTAGCAATTCTACACTGGTGCTAATAAATCTCTTAATATTATAAAACTAAATGGTGCAATGTTAACTTTGACTATAAGAAATGCTCCCAATGAAAACTTTAACTGTAAAATAAAATCATACAGAGTAGTATTGCAGATGCACATTGAGGGACTCTACTTCAAGCAGAGGTATAGTATGTAGGCTTCTACACTCCACTCTCAGGATCGAGACACTCATGCAGAGTATGAATTCAAAAATGTACAACTATAAGCTTGTATAGATTTTGAATACATTTAAGTATAAGCATTGCAGTATAGCAGAGGAGAGGATGCAGTAATATATTAGTTGTGATGAAAACTGCTATTGTGATAATCATGCTCTTTTATTTGATTAGTTTAATTTCTGGCTGATGAGCATCTGTTGAGTTGTTTAAAAAAATATTTATTTATTTTACATTTGTTTACTGGAAAAGTCCGACTAGGCAAAGCCCATTTTCAGAGGGGGCACGGGGAGAAAAGCTCCACATAAAGAAAATACAGCATAGAGATCTGTAACACAGACATATTAAATTAAAAAAGTGTAAAACAAACTTACAATATTCAAATAAATGCACATATGAAATTTGTACAATAGTAAATTAGAACATTTGGGAATAGTACAAAATAATACAGAAGTCAGAGTAATAACAAACATATTTATAAAAAGATAAGCTAAGCTAGCATTAGAAATACAAATAATTCACTGTATATATCAACAGACATTGAGCAGATTAGCAGAAAAAGAGAGATTGAGAGACAGGCCTTGCTGGAAGTCTAAAAATTTAGGTATGGCTGCTGAAATGCATGTAATAAAGCGATAACATTAACACTCACAGTCTGTTATTAAGTTTGCAAACTTTTCACTACTTCACAATGGAATATGATTGCTGCAGTTGTTATGACTGATCTATGAAGTGCCTCTCAAATGGTGTAGCTGCTTCCCAACAAAAGGGAATACATTTGTGAAGCCATTAGCAAGCCAGAATAAGTGTACAGTTTGCTATGTCTGGCCTGGTCTGCTAACTCAGTGTACATGTCTACATGATTCAAGCTGTTATTGTTTCTGCTTTGTTTGTTGACAAATTTTATATTGCTTAATAACATCAATAACCATGTCTCTGTTTAACATTCTTCCCTGCTGTCATGACCATTCCATTGAAGTTTCTCAGGCCAAGAATCCACATCAGTTGTGAGCTCATTTTGCCATCCTGGCTTCCATGGATTTGTCTCCAGTGCTCCTCACTGATGCCATTGTATCTGTTTTCTCAGCTGTACTCATATTCACTTAATTTAAGGGATGTTAAGCGCCTTTTGACATCATGGATCTAGGTACTGGACAAGCAGCTTACAGTCACGATGTTCTTGTCCACTCTGGTAACTATAGTCATCTAAGACTAAAAGCTTTTCCTGTGTGGAATTAAAGTTAGTGGCCCTTTTAAGGACCCTTAAGGGCTTAGACCTGCTTTCCTTGTGACTCTTGGGGAAGATGTGTAGATAATCAGTATGCGTATGTGGAGAGGAGGTAAGCAGTGTCTGATGTGTTGGAGGCTAGGATCGTTTAGCGTGCATTCTAGGAGGCTTTGGCAATTTTGTCTTTCAATCTCTGCATAACTTATGCCTCTAGGGCTGTATTATCTTTGAAGTGGTGTTGTGGAGGCATGATTCCTACAGATAATGGTTTGATCTGAGAGGTTTGTCTCATTTTTTCTTAAATATTTGTATTTCTCACAGACTGTAGTATCAACTAGTAGAAAAAAATGAGTAGTCAGGCAATCATAAGGCAGGTACTTTACTACTAATGGGTGCAGGACTATGGCTGGTCATAGTACTCAGTGGCATCAATGGAAACTATGATAGCAGAAGACCCTGAAGATTTATAGATAAAGTCTGCAGGGTGTGTGATGGTAACTGGAATAAAGCTGCTAAAGTTTTTGTATATATTGATATGTATGGTTCTGGCTCAGAGCCTTGAAAGCCCAAATGCTCAAAATGCAGAAGACTGACACAAAATGCTCAGGTTCAAAAAACAAACAGCACATCGGACACCTGCTTGGGCAAGCCCTTCTGTACCCTCCACATACCCTACTACTTATTTATTCCATCTCAGAGATCTCACCACAGTGGAGAAAGGACCAATAACTCCCTTCCCTACTGTGTCACAATCCTACACAGTCCAGGCTCCTACAAAAAGAAACACTATTCAGTTTTTTTTTTTTTTTTTTGCAGGTTCAATCTTACATGTTTATGAAGTTTAATCCACCAAAGCTATTTGACTAAAAACCTTTTGCTTTCCTGCCTGGAGACAGTGATTCACACAATTTTAAGTTAAGGCCAAATGAGATAAAGAATGAGGTAAAATCCAGGTAAAAGGCTTATCTATGCCATGAATCATAAGGTGGAGGATTTGTACAATTCCTTTTTTTTTCTCAGTGGGCTACGTGCTACATAAGAGAATAAGAGACAGTAATTAGTAAACTCAATGAACATTTTCTGTAAAAAAGAAATGACACATTAAAGGACATGCATCCTCAGATGTGCATCTGGTGAGACACTTTTTAGGCACCTATGGGGATGAAAATTGTGGGTTTAATGGCACAAATGAGCAAATAATGGACAAAACTGTGACTGGGTTGGCTGATATAAAATTGTCTCAGAAGCTAGAATCTGAAGTTAATCAAACTTGTGAAATAACATAGAAAAATGTCAGAGACGTGGAATTGGTTGAAAGGAAAAAATCTAACTTAAACCTGGCAAAGAGAGTGTAATATAAAATGCTAAATTAATGGCAAGTTTATACTGAAAAACAGATCTGAATGGAGAGATGATAAGTCAGCAGGAAGGGTCCGAATGGAGAGATGATAAGTCAGCAAGGAAGGGTTTAAATGGAGAGATGATATGTCAGCAAGGAAGGGTTCAGATGGAGAGATGATAAGTCAGCAAGGAAGGGTTCAAATGGAGAGATGATAGGTCAGCAAGGAAGGGTTCAAATGGAGAGATGATAAGTCAGCAAGAAAGGGTTCAAATGGAGAGATGATAAGTCAGCAAGAAAGGGTTCAATGGAGAGATGATAAGTCAGCAAGGAAGGGTTCAAATGGAGAGATGATAAGTCAGCAAGAAAGGGTTCAAATGGAGAGATAATAAGTCAGCAAGGAAGGGTTCAAATGGAGAGATGATAAGTCAGCAAGCAAAGGAGAGTAGTATTATTGAAACTGAATTCATCTTCAAGTCTTGGTGAGTATCTTCGCTAGGTAGACCCTGTTTTTCACAAATCTCACATAAATGACACTGATATATAGATTGTATTTTATACAGCATATATCATTAACAGAACTAGGTCAAAAATTAAAAAAGTTAGCTGGGTGCACAAGACTCAGGATAATAAAGTGCACAATCCTAGTAGGTGCACTGTTGCTAAGACTGGAAAACAATGACAGTGTAGAACTCTCAAAGTACGCAAAGATTCCTACAATGGGGCCAGGCCAGGCCCAAGGGAGGGATGGCACCCATTGTAGAAAGATGTAGCAGTCCACAAGAGTCACAAAAACTGATAGGCCAAGTAAGAGCCATATAGATGAGTGGGCTCATAAGGATAAATTGCTTATTTGCATAAGAAAGCAATTATGTATTTTTATGCAAAAAGCCCAGAATTTCCACACACAAGATATACAAAAAGATTAAGAGAGAAATTAGAGGACAGAAAAATACTTCCACAAGAAAAACTGTCAGAAGCATCAAATAAAAAATTGTGTTCATTAATATAACAGATTTATGAAAAACATTATATAGACCAAGAAACTTTGATCTGTTTGGAAAAGAAGCATCTGAGGAAGTTCGAAAATATAAACAAATCTTAGAGATTTTTGAAAAGTATAAAAAAGAAATATGGACATGGGAAAGAAAGAGAGATTTGATGTGGTGCAATATTTATGCAAAGTCAAAAGCCAAATTAATCAATACAAAAAAGGCAACACCAAAGATACTCAAAGAGAAATATAGGCAAAGGCATCCAGATATGGAAAATTTCACAATAAAAAAAATATCACAATGAAGGAATGTAGAAAAGAAGATTAGCAAAGTAAAAGTTACAAAAAAAGAAGTTGAAGTTATGGAATGCCTGAAAAGTGAAGGATCTGCGGCAGAAGGTCTAACAAAGGTTACATCACTGCATGATGAGAATGAGTCCACAAAGTAAGGAGAAACAGGAAGCTCAGGAGACATCCGGATAAGAAACATGGACATGAGAAAGAAAAAGAGATTTAATATGGTGTAATATTTATGCAAAGGAGAAATCAAAAGTAATCAATACAAAAATATCTGCACCAAAGATATTTGAAGAGAAATACAGGCAAAGGAATCCAGACACAGAAAACTTTACAATATAATAAATAAGAAGAAAAGAGGAAATGTAGAAAAGAAGATTAATAATGGAGAAGATAAAGGAAATATAAACTGAGCTTATAGAGTACCTGCGAAGCAAAGGATTCAGTGTAGAAAATCTAACTCAGAAAACACCACAGCAGAATAGAGCAATAGCAATTCAAATTAAGGAGAACCAGTGGAACAGGAAGCAACTGGTCAGGTGCCATATGAAGATATTTTGGAACCTTCCAGAGAAAACCAGTATAAATGTGCACTTCAAGCTGGACAGCAAGAGAAGGATCAGGAAACTGGCAACTCTGACACAGTAAATGTTGAGGAGTGATAGGCCAGTGAGTTCCTATATGACAGAGCAATGGGTTACACAAAATGAAATTGAAGAGAATGTACCACAGGAAGATGCTACAGAACTTTCTATAGAATGCCTGCAGAAAAAATGTGCCCTCAGTTTAGAAGAAAATAAGCTAAGAGATGAGTTTCTTGATTTAATATTAAGATCAATGAAAGAAATAGACTGCAGAATGTCAGTAAAACCAAACAATTAGAAGTTTGATAAAACAAATGAACAGTAATTAGGACTGTCCATAGAAATCCATCTGTGATATAACAAAAGTAAACAGGCTATATTAATGTGCAGCTAAATTAATAACAGATAAAATTCTACCACAAGAACACAAGGTAGTAATACCATCATGGAAGTATCGAATAGAGAAACTATGAAGCAATTAAGACAAGAAATGTCACTGTCAGAAGAGTATAGAAGAGGGAATGGATCAGCAAAAATATCCAGAAAGATAGATGTAATAAAAGCAGTGTATATTATAACGTATCAGGAGTTATCATGCATTATTGCAAATAATAAACTAAAAATATCAGCACAGGCAGAAAAACTTAGAAGATACACAGATAGATATAGAGGAAAAGTACAAAATAAGCAATTTACTGATGACTCAAAAAGTTTTATAGAGAACTGGGAAACAAGGTAAAAGGAATTGAAAGACCACCAAAAGAAGAAGAAATATATACATTTTGCAGAAGTATTTATGAAGATCCTGTGGAACATAAGAAAGATGCTAAATGGATAGAAGTAAAAGAAAGAATAAGAAGTTCAAATGTACAGTATATGAAATGAGATGAATTAAGAGTCAGAGAGATGGAAACAAAGTTAAGAAAAGCCTCTAATGGGAAAACACCAGGCCTAGATGCTGTGCTTAACTTCTGGTTAAAAGTTTAACATCTTTGCATGTAGATGTTGCCATGAGTAAGAACTATTTATATATGCACCCCAAACAGACACCATCCTAGCTAACAACAGGAAAAACAATGCTTCTACTTAAGAGTAAACCTGCAAGCTACTCAAAAAATTATAGACCAATAATTTGCATTCTGACAACGTATAAACTATACGCTGGAATTGATGCTGATTGATGTCATAGTCATTTAGAAGAAAACTCGATTATGGCAATAGAACAAAAGGGCACTAAAAGAAAGTCATATGGAACAAAGGATCATTTGTTGTTAAATAAATTCAGAGTGGAGAACTGAAAATGATTCTCTTGTTAAATAAAATCATAATGGAGAACTGAAAAAGGGGAAGAATCTAAGTATGGCATGGATTGACTACAAAAAAGTATTTGACACTATCCTACATTCATGGATAAAAGAGTGCTTAAAAATGTACAAGATATACCCTACACTGATAAGCTACATCACAGTGACCATGAAACAGTGGCAAACCACTTTGCAGTTAAACCATGATAAAGGATAAATTATTATTCCAGGGATAAAAATCCAAAGGGGGATATTCCAGGGTGACTCTCTGTCACCACTGGTCTTTTGCCTTGCCCTTAACCCATTAAGCTGTCTGCTTAACAGATTAGGTCATGGCTATAATTTGCCTCCCAGAAAGTAACAAAGTGTAAAGACTTCTCATCTTCACTTTGTTGATGATTTAAAACTGTATAGCTCATCAGATGAACTGAAAGCATGACTGCAAGTTGTCAACATTTTTTCAGATGATATAAGAATGTCATTTGGTCTTGATAAATGTGTAAAAGCAATGTTTAAAACAGGAAAGCTGCAGCACCAAGAAAACATCAATTTGAGATAACAATGTGATATAAAAGAACTTGAGCATGAGAGAGTGTATAAATATTTGGGAATTGATGAAGGATCAATAATAAAACATGAACAAATGTGAATAAAACTTAGTAAGGAATATTTAGAAGACTTAAATTAATCCTGAAAACAGGATTGACATCTATGAATAAAATTCAAGCTACAAACCAGTTTGCTCTAACTGTCCTAACTGACAGTTTTGGAGTGATTGACTGGCCCCAAAAGGCGTTGGATAGATCAGACAGTAAAACAAGAAGGATGCTTCATGCTCATCAAATGATTTATAAAAATCAGTGCACACCACAATTATATATTCTGCATTACGAAGGAGGTATGAGCCTACTTGAAAATGATTACATGTATGCAATTGTGGGATGGCATACATATCTGCTGACCTCACAAGACCCAAATGTAGTGAAAGTTTTGAAACATGAGTAGAATAAATCTAAGATGACTTCCCTTCTTTCTCTAGCAGAAGCATATCAGCATCAAGTGGGAATGGAAGTTAAACCAGAAGTAGATAAAAATCAGGCAGCAACTGAATGTGCCAAAAAACAAAAGAAAGAATATAAGGTGAAGGATCAGATGAGAAGAAAACTCATGGAAGAACCTCATGTTGATCAGGATCAAATGCAGGAATTCTTAAGGAGAAGTGAATTCAAACCAAAATATGAAAGGTTAATATTAGTGGCCCAAGATAGTTTGCAAAGTCCACTGAACATGTGGAAGAAACAGACAAATGCAGGGTTTGTCAAACAGAATTGGAAATGTTAGCACACCTTGTTTCTGGTTTTGAAATACTAATGGCAGAAGAATTATATACTGAAAGGCATAATAATGTGGCAAGACTGTTGAACTGGGGATTGTGCAAACATTATAATACTGAAATAGCTGAAAAAACCTGGAAACGAGCCACAAAGCGTCATAGAAAATAATTAAGTCCACATCACATGGGATCACCCAATACTAACAGTTCAAAAGATAGATGTGCAAAAACTAGATATAGTGGTTCATGAATAGCAGACAAAAGCAGCATTGATCATTGAAATCACTACACCTAGTGACTACGGTGTCTTGCGTACAGAGAAACTCAAAGTCATAAAATACTAGGATTTGAAGGAAGAAATGAGAGCAATGAGGAAGAAAGATACCCCGACAGTTCCAATAGTAGGAGGAACAACGGGTTTTATAAAAAAGAATCTACAACCGTATTTAGGTATGTTACCAATACATGCAATTCTATACAAATTGCAGGAGTCATTACTGGGCACATTGTGGGTGCTGCAAAGTGCACTTCTGGCTGACATCAAAGATTGAAACAATACTAATTTCATGAACTTTAATCATACTTTGACTTAGGAATGGGATTCATTCCCATCAGGGTCTATATCAGAAGACCGACAGCAAAAATGCCAAACACTCTTACCTCTACACTGCTTAACTGCAAGCAGGAAATGTCGAATGGCCAGAACAGTGATATTTTTCCAAGGGAAAAAAAATTGCTGGGCCATTGTCGGGAGTTTGCCATTTCCTCCACTGTACTGCAATCTCGGAGTAGGTATATTTAGGGGGGGGGGGTCTGTTGTTTTTTTTTATGACCCAGCGATTTTTCTTCCTGGGAAAAAAAAATCGCTGTTCTGGCCGTTCGACATTTCCTGCTTTCAATTAAGCAGTGTTGAGGTAAAGGTGTTTGGTGTTTTTAGCTGTCAATGCAGTGATATAGACCCTTCCTGTCATGCTATTAAAAACCCAAAAGATTTTGAGAAATTAAAATGAAAGGAAAATAGATTGGCTATGTACATTGCAGTCTGTGGTGGTAAAGATCTATACAGTCAGCAGCAAAAGACCTGCAGTGGAATGTTTCAGAGCATCTGCTTCTTACTGCAGAGTTAAAAAATTCATTAAAGAAAACAAGAAAATCCTTCAAGCCAGCTAGATCATCTCAACAATATGTCAAATGTATAGGTAGTCAGGTGTAGAACAGATCAGTGGATAAAGCACCCGAATAACTAAGGAGAGAAGTATGTTAAAGGAGGTGGCAACAAAAGTCTTCCAAATACAAAGACTGAGATAGAATATATCAATCAGAGTGTAGAATTTTGGACAACAGCAATAAGACTTAGGAAGGCATATTTACATGTGCAGAGCAAAGAACTTAGAGATGTTTTTATAAAGGGAAAGATGAGAGAGCTCTTCCAAAAAAAATTGGTGATACTAAGAGAAACATTCAAGAAAAAATAGACACAATAAAATACAAGGATGGAAGGGGTCTAGCAGATGAACTGAAGATGTAGTAGGAATATACAGAAGATGCATACAGTAAGGACCTTAACATCACTGATACCAAGGATACATTCTCTGGTCAGGAGCCAGTCATCTCTGAGGATGGAAAAACTCTGTCTTCAGCTTAAACAAGCAAATAAGGCAAGCAAATCAGTCCTCCAAAGCAAACTATGAATCCAAATCAGCTTCCTCAACTAAGAACAACCGTAAGGAGTTGTTTAGTTACATCCATAACCTAAAATGAAAGGCCCAGATTTGTGCTGAACTGATAGTTAATGATACCATATATACTGAACTGTCTGGCTGACATCAAAGATTGAAACAATACTAATTTCATGAACTTTAATCATACTTTGACTTAGGAATGGGATTCATTCCCATCAGGGTCTATATCAGAAGACCGACAGCAAAAATGCCAAACACTCTTACCTCTACACTGCTTAACTGCAAGCAGGAAATGTTGAATGGCCAGAACAGTGATATTTTTCCAAGGGAAAAAAAATTGCTGGGCCATTGTCGGGAGTTTGCCCTTTCCTCCACTGTACTGCAATCTCGGAGTAGGTATATTTAGTGGGGGGGGTCTGTTGTTTTTTTTTTTATGACCCAGCGATTTTTCTTCCTGGGAAAACAAAATCGCTGTTCTGGCCGTTCGACATTTCCTGCTTTCAATTAAGCAGTGTTGAGGTAAAGGTGTTTGGTGTTTTTAGCTGTCAATGCAGTGATATAGACCCTTCCTGTCATGCTATTAAAAACCCAAAAGATTTTGAGAAATTAAAATGAATGGAAAATAGATTGGCTATGTACATTGCAGTCTGTGGTGGTAAAGATCTATACAGTCAGCAGCAAAAGACCTGCAGTGGAATGTTTCAGAGCATCTGCTTCTTACTGCAGAGTTAAAAAATTCATTAAAGAAAACAAGAAAATCCTTCAAGCCAGCTAGATCATCTCAACAATATGTCAAATGTATAGGTAGTCAGGTGTAGAACAGATCAGTGGATAAAGCACCCGAATAACTAAGGAGAGAAGTATGTTAAAGGAGGTGGCAACAAAAGTCTTCCAAATACAAAGACTGAGATAGAATATATCAATCAGAGTGTAGAATTTTGGACAACAGCAATAAGACTTAGGAAGGCATATTTACATGTGCAGAGCAAAGAACTTAGAGATGTTTTTATAAAGGGAAAGATGAGAGAGCTCTTCCAAAAAAAATTGGTGATACTAAGAGAAACATTCAGGGAAAAATAGACACAATAAAATACAAGGATGGAAGGGGTCTAGCAGATGAACTGAAGATGTAGTAGGAATATACAGAAGATGCATACAGTAAGGACCTTAACATCACTGATACCAAGGATACATTCTCTGGTCAGGAGCCAGTCATCTCTGAGGATGGAAAAACTCTGTCTTCAGCTTAAACAAGCAAATAAGGCAAGCAAATCAGTCCTCCAAAGCAAACTATGAATCCAAATCAGCTTCCTCAACTAAGAACAACCGTATGGAGTTGTTTAGTTACATCCATAACCTAAAATGAAAGGCCCAGATTTGTGCTGAACTGATAGTTAATGATACCATATATACTGAACCTGTGGACATAGCTATCCTGTTGGCCAACAGTTTCTATGAAAACTTCACTCCCCTGACCCTACCAAACGTAACCCATGACATCCCTACCACCTGTCACCTACCTTGTATCTCTAAAAATCAGGTCATAAATGCCCTCTCTAAGGCCAAAAACACAGCATCTATGGGACTTGATAACAACCCAGACTGCATTCTACATGGGCTCCAACAAGAATTAGCAACACCATTGGGTACTCTTTTATATCATAGTCTAAGCACCATCTTCATTCCAACTGAATGGAAAATGACCACCATTATTCCCTAACACAAAGGTGGTGTTTCCACTGACCCCAGGAAATAAGGAACTACTAACCTGACTAGCCTTATCTGCAAGGCCATGGAGCGAATCATCATGGACCTTATCAACAAAGATATAGGTAATTTACAAACACTTGACCATACTCAGTTTGGATTTGTCAAAGGGAGATCATGCCTGTTAAACCTGGTGGACTTCTTTGAGACAGCCACCAAAGTTCTAGACAAGGAGAAATCTGTACATACAGCCTACCTAGAATTAGCCAAGTCTTTTGACACTAGCCCCCCACTCAGGCATCATTGACAAACTCACCTAGATAGGTATCAACCCTTATATCATTAGATGAGTCGCTAACAGGTTCAGTAATAGAAAATGTATAATCAAAATAGTGGAATCCACCTCCAACAGTAGACCTGTAAACACTGGTGCTCCACAGGGATTGGTCCTGGAACATCTACTGATTGGAATCTCTTTCTCCGAAGTACAAGCAAAAACTAAAGTTCTGTGGCTGACAAAGTCTGCTGATGACTGCAAACTGGGAGCAGTCATAGAATTTCCAAATGATGTCAACATCTTACAAGTTGGTCTTGCACAAACAAATGACTGGTGCCAAAGTCATGGCCTTAAACTCAATGCAAAAAAAAAAAAGAATGATCATGCCTTTCAGTAATAGTGATATTCCTGCTAGCTACCACATCAATAGCAACACCCTAAGTATGGTGGTGAGGGACCTGGGCACACAGCTTGGCAGCAATCTTACCTTTGATCAGCATGTCTCCACAGTGGTAAGAAGGGCATTCCATATTGCTCATCTCATTAGTAAGGGCATTGTCTACAAAAAAAAAAGAAGTTATAACCTCCCTGTGCTCTTTCCTCATCAGGCCAATAATTGAGTACAATAACCCCTTTTTAGTATATACCTTTCCAAGCACCTGCAGCAATTGTAGAAACCACAAAGATTCTACACAAGGAAAATTCAAGGTCTTCAGCATCTGTCCTATGTAGAGCATCTAAAATCACTGTCACTTTATTCTTTTTCATATGGACTATTGAGAGGCGATCTCTGCCTTGCATATAAGGCAATCTCTGACCCAGCTTTATTGGAAATGCTGCATATCTGCAAGTCAAATAGTACATGGGTTAATCACTTTAAAGGCCTTAACCTGGTATGTGACATTAAAAGAACCTGCTGGAGGGGCATATTTGTCTCCCAAATCTAAATCCATCTGGAGCCTTTCTCCCCGGGCCTCCACTGAAAATTGGCTTTGTTCCAAGTCGGACTTTCCCGGTTAACAAATGTTAACTAAAAATAAAAATAAAAATAAATAAATAAAAAATGTTACCACACCTTTGGAAAAGGCTCTCACTTCATGTCAAACAGAGCACCTCATTGGCCCTCTTCAAATGCAATCTGGACGACTGGATGGGTAACCGTAAATTCACCCTGAGGGTTCCACCTGTGTCCCTCTTGGATATGGGCATTAGGTGCTGGTAGTGGAAATAAGGGTATAACTTGGCTAAGCTTGTATGGGCCCTAGGGCCATTTGCCTAGTAACTTCGTGTGATCTTATTATCTTATGAAGTTCAAGAGGCCATATGAAGGTTTGCTGATAATACAGCTGCAGGAACTGAGGTAATTCCAAATGAATTGTTTCAAATCTTGGAAAATATGGCTGTTATAGTATAGCTTGAACTTTGCTAGCACATTTGGAGAATATAACAATAGTTGTTTGATTAGAAAAGGCCAGTTTGCGTTCCTATTCCAAAGAAAAAGAGCAGTGCCAGAGTGCTCAAATTATCCAGTGCATTTTTTTGCATCCACTCCAGTTTCATCGGGATAGTTTCAACCATTTGAAACTTCATCTGGGGACAGCTGAATAATGAGGTGCTATGTAAGCATTTTTGTTTTTCACTTTTAACAGTGGGAATTTACTATCTCAACTGTGAATACATTAAAATGTTATAACCAATGCTCTTTAGTTTTGGTTATATTTTGGTTATGAACTTATAAACGATTTACTGACACTATTTTCCCTACTTGCAATAGAAATGAATTAGAAAAAAAAGTTTCTCTGTACCTCATACAATTCCTGAAGTAATAAGGTCAATAAGCACAGATAAAGCAACCATGATTAATAACAAATGCAGAATAATTGTAGTTTGCAATCTGTGTATGGGTTCCTCAGTGCTTATCTGCTTCTCCCTTCATTAGACCCCTCAGCATATATCCTAATTGTCTAACTCCAAATGCATCATGTCAAATTAATGATTATTGCTTTAAAGTTTTACTTTATTATACCATTTATATAAACATAGTTGACATTGATGTACTCATGAGAAACAAATCAGAATACCTAATGCAACTAAATGTCTGAGCTTACAACTCTAAAACTCAAAAAACAAGCCACCCTGGTGGAATCACAAAATCAACAGAAGGAAGAAAACCATAGCAAAAATTAGGAGGTGCAGCACCCAGCAGGATAAAAGCACTCTCATTAACTAGACAAACAACTCAGAGGACAAATACAGTCTACCAAAGCCAAATTTGAGGTAAATTTGGCCTCCCATGCCAATGACGCCACACGGCATTCTTTAGCTATGGCCATAACCTCAAAGGCAATACACAATTGTGTGCGGCGCTCATTGTAAATGGAGACAGCTATAGTGAGCCAGAAGATATAGCAAACTTATTGGCTGACAAACTCAGCTCCAATTTTACTCCTCTGTCTATCCCTCAACTTCCCTTAGAAAATGATATCAAATAAAACTCCCACTTCTATACCTAGGGAACATATACTTAATGCTCTCTCTAAGGCAAAGAACACTGCATCAATGGTCCCAGACAATATCTCAGGATGCCTTTTAATTAGCATGACACATGACCTATCAGGCCCTCTTGAATTGCTATTTAGATGTAGCCTCCAAACAGGCTTCAGGCCTTATGAATGGAGAACAGCAACAGTCATCCCTCTGCACAAAATTAGGCCATCAACAGACCCTGTAAACTACTGTCCCATAAGTCTCACTAGTCTTATATGCAAAGCCATAGAAAGAATTATCATGGAAATGATCAATAATGATATATTAAACCTTCAGACTCTGGATCTAACCCAGTTTGATTTCATTAAGGGAAGGTCATGCTCACTTAACCTGGTGGACTTCTTTGAGAAGGGCACCAAAGCAATGGATGAGGGAAAAATGGTTCAAGCTGCCTACCTTGACCTGACCAAGGGATTTGACACAATACCTCACTCAGACATTGTTGACAAACTCAGGAGTTTAGATACAAATCTGTATGTCACCCAGTGGATAGCCAACTGCCTCATAGACAGGACCCAGGAATTTAGAATTGGGGAGTCCACCTCTAGAAAGAGACCAGTCACAAGTGGAGTCCTTCAGGGATTGGTCCTTGGACTGTGCCTTTTTGGTATTTACTTCTCTGAAGTCAAGGTCAATGCCACTGGTCTCAGCTGACTAAATTTGCAGATGATTGTAAATTAGGAGCTGTCATTGAATCCCACTCTGACATACATGTTCTCCAGAAAGGGCTGACACAGACAAACAACTGATGCCAAAACCATGGACTAAAACTAAATGCCAAGAAATGCATAATAGTATCCTTCAGGAAGTCATCCACCCCTGGTAATTATCATATTGACAACACTTCCATTAGACTTGACCCAGTAGTCAGGGACTTTGGGGACATAGACAGTAATTTATCCTTTGACCATCGTATGTCTACAGTAGTGAGGAAATCATTCTATGTTTCAAGAATATATTCAAGAATCATATGTACCCCTCCTCTGGACAAAGATCTTTATCATTCCCCTACACAAAGGGGGCTACAATACTGACATCTCCAATTTTCATCCGATAGCCCTTCTCTCCCGTCTGTAAGGTTCTTGACAAATGCATTCACTTGCAACTCTAACCTTACTTTATAGATGATCATCTGTTGACCCCTACTTAACATGGATTTAGACGTGGACACAGCACCACCATTCCCTTCTGTCCTTTCTCAACATCATCAACTATGCTTGAGACTCAGGCAGTATTGTATCTACCCTTTTCCTAGACTTATCCAAAGCATTCAATACCATTTCTCATCACTAACTTCTTTCCCAACTCTCTTTTCTCAACCTGTTCTCATCTTCTATCAAATAGTTTTTCAGTTACCTCTCAAACAGACAACAGGCCATCAAGTGGAAAAATTGTATCTCTTCTTACCTTCACACTCCAACAGGTGTACCCCAAGGCTCTATGTGGGGTCTCTTACTATTTAACATTTTTATCAGTAACTTCCAACACTGTATCCTGAATGTCAAAACTGTCCAATACGCAGATGACTCTACCATTATCTGCTCTGCCAAATCTCTCCCCAGGCTCATGCAAGTAAATCAAAATGTCTTCACCAGCCTTGATACTTCATTGTTGAGCAATCACCTACCTCTCAATGCATCTAAAGCTAAAATCATTTTATGTACCCCATCAAGAAAATGAAAATTGACAAGAACTCCTTCTCGACAGTCAGCCAAAACAAGACTCCCATCAAAATAGTTCATAGCTTCATAGGTTGATACTAGGCTATTGGCCATAGGGCCTATACAAGCCTAGCCATAACAATTCTCTGGTTATTTCTTCCAGCAGTATTTACTTCCCTGGACCGCTGTCTAGCAGGGTGACTGCCATGATCCTGGGGTGAATTTCCTATCTCCCATCCAATCATCAAAGTTCCATTTGAAGAGGGCCAAAGAGACGCTCTGTTTGACATGTATGGGCAGTCTATTCCAGAGTCTGGGGAGTCTCTGAGTCAGGAACCTATCCCTCCAGCATGTTTTGTTCATTGTGATGACAAGGTTTAGATCCCTGGAGCATGTGGCTCTGAGGGATTGGGATTTCTTTAAGTGTAGCATGTCCAACAGCTCTGGGTTTGACATGGCCTTGTATGTTAAGCAGAGATTGCCTCTGAGTAGATGATATGTGACAGAGTATAGGTGGAGTTTTTTTAGACAGTCAGCATAGGGCATCTGCTTCAGGCCTGTGATTCTTTTAGTGAAGTATTTCTGTGGCCTTTCCAGTTGTTGCAGATGTCTTGCGAGGTACATACCAAAAGGGGCATTGTATTCTATAATCGGTCTAATGAGGGATGAGTACAGTGGGACAATGACCTCCTTTTTTCTGGATGAAAAGGCCTTAGTGATGAGGTGTGCCACATAGAAGGATTTCTTGACTATTGTGATGCGGTTATCGAAGGTGAGACCAGTGTCCACCTGTGTCCCTAAGTCTCTTATCACACTTTCGGTGTTTAGTGTGCTGCCACCTATGTGGTTATTCACGGGTACATTTTTTTTCCCAAAGGGGATAACTATACATTTCTTGGCATTGAGCTTGAGCCCATGGCTCTGGCACCAAGCATCTGTTTCTGTAAGGCCCTTTTGTAGAATATCCACATAATTTGGGGATTCAATAATGGATCCCAGTTTGCAGTCATTTGCGAACTTTGTTAGCCAGAGTCCCTTAGTATTGGCCTGTACTTCAGAGAAGTAGATGCCAAACAAGAGCGGTCCCAGGACTGAACCGTGAGGTACTCCACTTGTCACATGTCTGGAGATGGATTTGGAGTTGGCTACATTTTCAGTGTGGGTTCTGTCAGTAAGCCAGTTGGCAACCTATGAAGTGACGTAGGGATTAATGCCCAGCTTAGTAAGTTTATCTATGATTCCTGAGTGAGGGATTGTGTCAAAGGCCTTGGCAAGGTCCAGATAGGCTGTGTGGACCACCTTACCCTTGTCCATGGCTCTGGAGACTGATTCAAAGAAGTCAATCAGGTTCAGGAGACAAGATCGGCCCTTCATGAACCCAAATTGCATGGGGTCCAGTGTTTGAAGGTTGCCAATGTCTTTGTTTATAAGTTCCATGATAATACGCTCCATGGTCTTGCAGATCAGGCTCATCAGACTGATGGGGCAGTAGTTGCCGGGATCCAAGGTGGATCCCCCCTTGTGGAGTGGGATAACTGTAGATGTGCGTCACTCAGTGGGCATGAAGCCTGAGGTGAGGCTATGATTAAACATGACACTTAGGTGAGGTGCCAGTTCATTTTGTAGTTCATGTAGTACACCACCTGGGATGTCATCTGGTCCTATGGATGCTGTGATTCTTAGCTTTAGAGAGTGTAAATTTTACCTTTGTGGCCGCTATTACCCGAATTTGGCAATCTTTCGGTACTGAGATAGGCCCTTTAGGGGGTGAGAGGGGGGTGAAGTTTGCACTAAATCGATCTGCCAGGATATTGGCAATATCCTTGGGATCAGTATATTTAATGCCATTCTGCTCAAAGCAGATCTGAGCATTGACATTTAGATTCTTGACATAGCTATAGAATGCCTTGTGGTTGTCTTTGGAATCTTTGGCAATTTTATTTTTGTAACTAGCTTTGGAGGATTTTATGAGGGATCTCAGCTTCTTACTGAGGCTGGAAAGGGAGTTTTTTGCATCCTGGGATTTTCCCCTTTTCTGCAAAAGTTTCTTCCTTTTGTTGTAAAGTTGGTTTATGGCAAGTGACCACCATATTGGCTTCCTTTTTTTGGAGGAGAGCATCTTGGTTCTATTGGGGATGGCATGATTCATGCATGAGTGTATGTGCTCGTACAGTGCCTTAGTGTAGGATTCAGCAGTAGAATTTTCAGTTCCAGTCTGCATGGGTGTCATGAAGTTTGTCAGTTCTGACTTGAATAGCATGAAGTTGGTTGTGGAGAAATTTTTTACGGAGGTTTCCTTACTGGGGGGTGGGGGTGGGATGTGGATGTCAAGGGTGATTAGCTTATGGTCAGACTTGAAGAACAAGGGGGTGACCATAGGTGTGGAGCATTGATTTCCCATGTTAGTAATGACCACGTCTAGGATATTGGAGCCCCTGGTGGGACTAAGGTTAGCTGATCCAGGGCATTAGAATTTATGAATTCCAAGAGCCGTTGGGTAAAGGTGTTGGTACACGAGTAGTTTTCCCAGTTAATGGCAGAGTAGTTGAAATCACCCAGGATTAGGGTGTTTGGTTGTATATTAATATTTCCAGTATGTTTAGAAAGGTGTAGTGAGAATCTTGGGCATAGTGGGGATCTGTATGTAGTAAGCTACTATTTGGATTGCAGTCTTACCTAGTGTTAGTTGCACCTGGAGAATTTCGGACACATTGTGTTGGGCAACTAGAATGGTGTTGTGAATATCCTTGGTGAATATGGACAATCCTCCACCTTTAGTGTTTTGGTCCTGGTTTGGTGGCCGAAAAGTGTGGTAAGAGTTGTAGCCTGGTATTGCAGGGGTGCTGTCTGGAGCCTTGAACCAGTTCTCAGTTACTGCATAGATATCGATGTTCTCCATATTTAGGAGTGCCTTGAGAGAGTGCATTTTGAGGTTTAGACTTCTAGCATTGAGTAGCATTGCCTTCAGATTTTGCATGCTTGTACCTGTTACGGTGGTGGCTTTGTCCTTTGAACTTTGCTAAAAAAGGCACTATATGGGTGGCAAGAGCCTTAGCCAGTAACCTGAATCCCAGGGGCGACAGGTGCAGGCCATCTCTGGCAAAGCATTGTGGTCTGTCTATCATGTCGTCCCAGGCAGACAGATACTGGAGCCTTTTGAATGACGCCAGAAGCTTAGCCAATTGTTGAAGGCAATCATTGTGTCCTTACGGCAGTAGCATTGTTACCTCACAGCAAAAGGTTCTCCTGTTCGATTCTCAGCGTGGCTTGGGAGTGCCTTCTGTGTGGAGTCTGCATGTCCTCCCCGTGGTTGGGTAGCATTCGAAAGACATGCGTGCGTAAATGGGCATGCCTTCGTTGAAGGTTGGGCTTCAAGCTGGCACCTCAGCGTTTCATAAAAATCTACTGCCAATCATTAGCGGACCAGAGTTCCGCTGTGGCGACCCCTTACCGGGAAAAAGCCGAAAGACAAACAACACCAACTGTGGTATCATTCTGGGCGAAGGCAGGATGCTACTCAGGGCTAGGGTCATTCCTGCCTGGCCACATGATCTGAGAGCTCTTCCGTGTCTCTTTTCATGTAGTCCAGGGAAGTACGTCTCAAGTTATTCACTCCAACATGGACAATGACAGAGTCATATTTGTACTTGTTGTGGAGTGACTTGAGTGCATGCATTATGTGGTGGATCTTGGCACGCAACAGGCAGCTGACTGTAATTTTCTCCTTGTTCAGCCTTGTGAGTGGGACATTAGTGTTCCTGACTATAGAGTCACCTATGACTAAAGTGTTGAGTACGTTGCCTTGGCTTAGGGGCTGTTGTTGGGTGGCACACTGGTGTTGTGAGCTATGTGATGCTTTGGTTGTGATTCGCGTTTGTTTGCGTTTCAGCTTCAGAGGTCCTTGTTGCTTGGGCAGGTTACTGTTAAGGGCCTCCACATATGTAGGTTTAGTGCTGCTAGGTGTGGGTGTTGGTGGTGTGGGTTTAGAAGGGCTATGTGTTGCTTGAGGTGTAGTGCAGGTGTTAACCTTCTCCTCTTGACTGTCTAGCACAATCTTGGGTGGAGAGAGCTTTGCTTCCAGTTTGACTATGTAATTGCATCTCTCGCATGTTGTAGTGTTGGGTGGTAGGAGGAGAGGGTTGTCTGTGTACATGAGAAAATTGCTGCATTGCCCCAGTATGCCCAGATTCACCAGGTGGACAGGAGAAATCACCAGAAACTGACCCTTGGACATGTCTGGTTTAGTGTTTTTTTTTTTTTTGGAAAGTACAAGAGCTGTTTTCCCTTACCTTAGCAAGGTACTTTGCAATTATAGGCTGTTTAGTGCATACTATTAATTTCTCCTTATTAACAAGGAGAGCTGAGTGCTTGTATCAGTTTAAGGCTTCTTAGTGCTTTCCAGCAGGTTTTAAAGCAAGTGCCAGTCACAGGGATGCTTAAAGGTAAGATTAAAAAAAAAAGGTTTATCCTAAACACTGCAGTGTGCACTAGAGAAGTTAGATGTGAAAGTAGACAACTTAAGTTTTACCTGTCTAAAAAGTTAAGTTTTAGTGGAGAGTCACTATTTTTAAAACAGCAAGATAGATTTAAAGGGGGCGGTCACTTTTGTATTCTGGTACTATGGAATACAGTAGGACGGCCAATAAATTTAAATAGTTTAAGGGGAGTGATTTTGCAAAATGATAATTTTGTGCTTACTCACACAAGCCAGTAAAAACAGAGAGGAAATTAGATATATCGTCAAATTAACATAAGGAGAAGGCAACTAGAAAGACAGTGGTGTTTATGAACACTACAGTAACCGGGTGGGAGGGTGAGTAAAAAAATTCTGCCTGACTCACAAGAGACAGACTTGTGGTCGCTTTTCAAGTTTTAATATGCAGTTAAAAGCAGAATACAAGTAAAACACAAGGTAAATAAAAACAAATCACAGTATTCAAAATAGAAAAAGCAATAAAGTAATACAAAAAATAAAAAGCAAACTAACCTTTCCCTCACAGCAAAGTGTAGCAGAGTCTATGTGAGCCTTTCTAGTCACCCATACTAAGCTACTTGGTGTCCTTATTAATAACACTTAAAGTTTGACATTCACCTACAAACTAACATCAAGAAAATCCACCAGAAGCTTGGAATACTGTATCGGCATAATCGCTACCTCACCCCTTCAACTAAGTGTACCCTTGCTGTCACTTAACTCCGTCCTTCTCTCATGTATGGAGCCCCTGTCATAGGTTCATAGGTTCATAGATTAGTACTTGGCTAACTGCCCTTGCGTGCTATTTTAAGCCTAGCCAATTATCCCTTGTGAGACTCAAACCCTGCACCTTGTGTTTGTGAGGCAAACACACTGGGAGCACTGGTGCCAAACCAAAACCCCCTCAACTAGAGAGAAATTCCTAGAACTATGCAATAGAGTCAAAAAGCTAATAAAACAGGACAAATTCCAATACTACCAGTCTGCCCTAGACTCCTCCCAACACAGCCCCAAACAATTCTGGTCCTCCATAAACTTCATCCTCCACCCAGGTAAAGTCAGTACCCCTCCTCCTAACATCCCTCACTCCTCAGAAAATATTGCTACCTCATTCAACACACACTTCACACAAACCATACTATCTAAACAACACAACCCCCTCCCCTCCAACCCACACCTTCAACTAGTAATCTCCCCACTGCCTTCTCTTTTTCTCCTGTACCTACCTCCAACATAAAAAAACTCTTAACTAAACTTAAGCCCACCAGATTAGCAGCAGACAACCTCCCAAGTGAATACCTACAAATCGCAGCTGATGCTCTGACCTACCCAGTATCCATCTTGATTAACAGATCTCCATCAGGAAGTTATGTTCCCACACTGTGGAAAGTATCACATATAATTCCCATCCACAAAGGCGGACCCTCCACAGAACTAACCAATTACCGCCCCATAGCTATTCTCTCTCCACTCTCCAAAATACTAGAGAGATGCGTACACTCTCAGGTCTCAGACTACCTCCTTAGTAACAACCTCCTTTCCAATACTCAGCATGGTTTCCAACCATAGCACCACCATCACTGCCTTACTCTCCTTTACTAACACTATCCTTCAGCATAAAAACAATGGCTATATCTCCTACTTTCCTAGACCTATCTAAAGCATTTGACAAGGTCCCACACAAACAACTTATCTCTGTCCTCAATAACCTATCCTTCTCACAATCAGTCACCAACTGGTTTCAGAGTTACCTGTCTGACTGCCAACAATCCATTGTATGGCAGAATTACATATCTCCCCAACTACCTGTCTCCATAGGGGTTCACCAAGGATTGATCCTTGAACCCCTACTCTTCTCTGTTTTCACCAATAATCTAGCCTCTGCCACTAAACATGGCACACTCATACAATACGCAGATGACTCAACCATCATCTGCTCAGCCCAGTCCCGACCCAAACTGCAAAAAGTCACACAGGAAGCCTTTTCCTCTGTTGAAACTTGGTTATCCAATGCCCAATTAATACTCAACCCAAACAAAACTAAACTACTCATCTTCCAACCCACCAAACATACTCAAAACAACTCTCACTTTAACATCACAGCAAAAGACAACACCACTATATACCCAACTGAACACACCAAATTGCTAGGAGTGGAAATAGACAATAAACTAAAATTTGACATTCACATATCCATGACCATAAAAAAAGTCCACAAAAAAACTAGGAGCGCTATACAGAAATAAGCAACTTCTCACCAAAGCAGCAAAGATTTCAATAGCAAATTCCCACCTTATCTCCACCCTACTTCATGCCTCTCCAGTATATACCAACCTAAGGCAATGAGATCTAAACAAGCTAGAGACCTGCTACAACAAAATCGCAAAATTCGCCACAGGGGCATCCTACCGTAGTCACCACTGTCTCTCACTTGCTGAACTGGGCTGGCTTGAACTCCCTCACCTCCTTCAATGGTATCAACTCTTACTCGCCCACAAACTAGTAAACCATCCACTAAATGTCCCATCCCTCCAGAATCTACTCCAACCCTATCGCACCACCAGACCACTAAGATCCAGCAGCAAAAATCACTTGCAGATCACTAAAGCCAATAACTCTGCTGGTGAAGCACTATTCTCTTGCACCATAGCCAAATTATGCAACTCCCTCCCACCCACAATTACCTCCATACCATCATGCACCCACTTCAAAACTTTACTAAAAGTGCACCTAAAAACATGCTGGCTATGCCCTTGCAACTCCCACTCTAATAACACCCACCCAATCCAAACACTGCCTTTCTTTCCACTCCACTAACTACCTTGATTATAGCAAGCTCAGATGCTCATAAGCCAGTACTTAATATACAGCAGGAACTTCTTCTTGTAACATTTGTTAATCTATGTTATGTACTTCACAGATAAGGATTCTAGTTGTCTACTGATGTACTATGTTCTTCATCTGTAAATATGTTGTAAGTAATTGCTATGTAAATCGTTAATCGCTATGTAATCCAATGTAACTACTGTCTGTTTATTTTAACTGTGGAGATTTTCTCCCGGGCCTCCACTGAAAATGGACCTATGTCCAGTCGGACACTCCCGGTCAACAAATATAAATAAATAAATAAATAATAAATAAACACCTTAACCATTAGGCCAGCCTCCCATCCCCTGTCCTTACTGACCTGCAATTATTTCTAAAGGCAAAACTTGAATCTTGCTACAATAAAATCTCTAAGTTTGCTATCAGCTCCAAGTCCTCCTCACACCACTGTAATGCCCTACACTCCTTAAATTGGCTGGAACTTCCCAACTGTCTTTTTTACATTCAACTTTCTACTGTTCACAAACTCATCTTCAAGCCCTCTAACTGCTCCTCCCTCTCCTCTATACTCAATCTGCATCATCTTCCTGAAAAATCACTCAGATCCAACAATCAGAATGTCCTTGAAGTGTACAAACCCACACGTAGTCCTGGGCAAATTTTATTGTTATTTTCCCTAACATGCAAATGGAACTCACTTCCACTCCACATCTGATCTACCCAGAACCACTCTAGTTTTAAGATTTTGCTTCATTCCTACCTCTCTTCTAATTGGGAAGCGCCTGCTCTCACCTTTCCAAACTTGTATCTACTTGACTCCTACTTTTTTTTAAGCTTTCTTTCAGAAATTCAACCTAACACTTGGTGTGTTCTTAACACCTTCTTATGATTTATCTTACAGTATAGGCAATTGTATGCCTTGATCTACAGAATGCTAATTTATTACATGTATTCCCAGAATGCTTTGTTATGGCATATACCACAAAATGCTTTGGTATTATTATCGATTTGTCAGTCTTTTGTATTAGCTTTTTTTAACTATTGTAATATTGTATATGGAGCTTTTCTCCCCGGGCCTCCATTGAAAAAAGGCTCATTTTGGCCCAATGGACTTTCGCAGTTAACAAACTACAAATAAAATAATAAATAAATATATTTTGCTCAACTTATAAGCAAAGGTATGGCAACTAGGTCCACGGAAGTCATTGTTCCACTGTATTCAGCATTCATCAGACCTAATGGAAAGGCCACAGAGGTTCCTCACTAAAAGAATACAAGGCATAAGTAAAATGTCCATTGCAGACCACCTCAAGGCCCTATCCCTGTATTCTGTCTCCAACAGGCTGTTGAGACATCTATATCTAGCATACAGGGCATTGTCAAACCCTACTTTGATCGACCTCCCGCATATCCACAAAACGAACAGCACAAGAATGACCAGTTAAAAAGACTTAAATCTTGCCTGTGATATAAATTGGACCTGCTGGAGAGACAAGTATGTATCCCAGAGACTGCCCCATCTCTGGAATAAGTTTCCCATCCATGTGAAACACAGTTCCTCCCTAACCAAATTCAAGTGTAACATGGACAATTGGACAGGGAACAGGAAATTCATCCCTGGCTTGGCACCTATGCCTCTAATGGACACAGGCAACCTGCAGATGGTTCATCTCCCAGGCCCCTGCTTGTAAATGCTTAATCTCCCAAGCCTCTGCTTTCACTTATGAAGGGTAAAAGATCTTGTCAGAGATTTGGGATGAATAGCTAGGCTTAAAAAGACCATTGTGGTCATTAGCCTAGTAAACACCTATGAACCTATGAACCTAAAAATGTTGAAGAGAAATCTGGTAACAAAAGCATAATTATACAGTATACCTTTACAACTATTGTTGTATGGTGTACAGTAATCCTGAAATTAACACATCTAAACAATGTACTTGTGGCAGCCTGAAAATTATGTCTTTGGTCTGTGTCACAGACTTAATTGCCTAATCAGCTTAATTAGCTATTACCATAGTGTTTTAAAGTGCTTTTTACTGTGTTTTTTTTCTGTCACAAAAGTAACTTTTGTGGACTAGAAGTTTTACCAGAGAAACCATTTTCAGCTTGACCATGGAACAGACTACCAGTCTAGCAATCATCCTTCTTACAGCCAAAAAAAAAATAAAAAAAAGAGTAAGCAATCAGCCTTTGCCAAGACAGCAGGCTAGCAATTTACCTCAGCCACAGGTGGACAACTCAGCTGTGGCCATTTGTTGTACCTCTAACCACACACCTTTTACCCCGATCCATCTGTTGTAGCACCTATACGCACTATAGACCATTTGTTAGTTATGTTCTCTGTCTGTTAGAGTCCCCTCAATGGGCATGGGATAGCTTCTCTAGTTGATCCTGAGAGAGAGAGAGAGAGAGAGAGAGAGAGAGAGAGAGAGAGAGAGAGAGAGAGAGAGTGGGAAAGGTTTCCCTGTTGTGTCAGAATGCTGTGCCCATCCCTTGGGAAGCAGCTTTTGTCATTAGTAACACAGTTGATCCTATTTTTCCTGTCAAAAAGAAAGAGAAAAGCAAGAATATATCTACTCTTTATCAAATTTCTTTGGACAGGAATCGTTTTCTGGGTCTGGCTCAGGATTTAATTCAGGCTATTGACCATTCTTGTAATGCAGAATCTAAACAGAAAGATGCAGGGAAAGATTCAGACGTTTTTTTCCCTTAAATTTCTGATTCAGACTCAGTGATGAGCACAGTTTCTGATTCTCCCTGTGGGGTTTTCTCTTTCTCAGAGACTATTGCTAGAATGTGCCATTGTTTTCAATGAAACAACACTGAGATTTCTCTGTTCCTCAGAAAATACCATGTGTTGTTACAGAAGGATTTTTTAGAACCTACACTCATTCCTCCTGTTCTGTTTGGATTAAATAATGTGTGTGTTATTCCTGATACTCAGCCAGCTGCACCTAAAAAGGCAGACAGGATGTGTAAAGTTCCTCATACATTATTCCCAACCTGACTCAACAGCTATGGCCTTAGTTGATCATACTGCTGTTAAGCACTTAGTTAATTCCAATCCTACTCTTTCTGATAAGGATGGAAAACCTATTGACAGATATGCAGAAAAAAGTGTATACTTCTGCAACTTTGATTTTCAGGCACATACAGTATGCAAAATTTGCTCCAACAAATTGTGAAAGTATGAGGAATGCTTTATCCGCAGTTTCTTCTTGTGAGGAAAATTCTGCTTTAAATAACTTTAGGGTCTTCTTTTACATTTGACGCTACTAACAAGGTTGGGATATATGCCATCCAGAGATACCATCCAAAGATGGCATATATTGAGAGTCACTGGAGTGCGATGGTGTAAAAGGGCTTATTCCTAGCAAAAAAATTTAGATTTGATTACACTGATAAAGTCAGTATTTACGGTAATATTGAAGTTATGGCAGTAATAATAGTGCAATCTCTGATTCTTTAAAACCAAGGGGGTGTGTGCGACTCACAAAGTGAAGTATTTAGGAATTATGGTGATTGTATAGCAGGAGGTAATACTTTGACATGGGAAAGTAAGAAAAATAAAAGCTCAAAGTTCTGGAATGTGCCAGGGTGATGAGGAGGAAGGATGAAGAGGTGATGGTTATTACAGTTGTGAGAATAAGGCAGTTAAAATGAGGAAGGGAAGTGAGCGGTCATGTCATGCAATGCAGATGGAAGGAGTGCAGTACTGACTATAATGTACACACTGAATGAGGGTGATGGCATTTCAGGAATTACTTACACATCTGGAGATAGTAAAAAAGGATAGAGATATAGTAGTGGTTGGAGGACATTTTGGTTTTGAAGGCAGCTTTGCACTGAAAGTTTTGGAAATGGAAAGTAGTATTTTGTGTTTCAGTGTGGGAGGTGCACCAGATATGACTGGGAAGGGTATGTGAATTTCCAGATGGTAAGACAGAGAGACAGCAGTTGACCCTTTTTGGGATGTCTGGAAGCAGGCTAAACTATTGGACTAGATTAGGCTTATTAGGACTACAGATGTGAATGTGACTAGGGGAATAATGAGGAAAGGTGTATACCAGGTGTGTACCAGATGTGTCACTTGTTTATTTTGAATGGCAGAGGACAGTGGAGAATTCTACCTATCCTCCCTTCTCTGCTACAGGCTTACTCCTACTTCCGTCATGGAAAACTCACCAATTACATTTTTTTCCTCAGTATTTATAAATTTTTCCTAAAAATTATTGCTTCACATTTAATGCATTTCATCTTGCATAGATGTTAAAACATTTTTTTTTACTTTTGTCCAAACTCTTTTCATGCTATGTTTCCTTAATATATAACTTTTTGAATTAAACATAGACCGCAAACTGCAATTAGGAATCTTACATTTTTACCTAATCATATCTAGTACATCACAAAGAGTACGTCACTCACATTTTAATGATGTCTTGCAGATTTTGCCTCATATTATACTTTAATAATTGGCTTAGTTTCTGCTGTCATTCTAAGGGGGTGCAGTATTTGTCAGCATGGAAGGAGGTGGTCAACAAACAGACCACTCTGCTTTTCCAGGGATGGTCTGCATCTCTCCTCTCTAGGCTTTTTAATATTAGCTAAAACATGGTCTTCCCATAGTGCCTTTTTTGGGCAATGCCAGACTGAAAATACTTCTGACATAGCAAATCAAAACCAAGAAAATCTAAAGACATTACTGCTCAATGCTAGGAGTCTAAACAAAAAACTCCCCTCCCTAGAAGCTCTCTTTACCTAGAGAATGCTGATGTTTTTGCGGTCTCTGACACATAGTTGAAAGCCGCAGAGAGAACACCAACAGTGCAAGGTTATAATGTCTTCCACACATTTAGGCCAGCTACTTCACAGGCAGGGACTAACATAAAAAATAAATATACTTCAAGTCTGGTCAAGCTGGACAATGCACTTGAGCTACTCCATGTTCAAATCACCATAGGTAAAATCCAATACCACTTCACTGCAAGCTATAGATCCAGAAAATCCACACCATATATTTAAACTTATTAGAAACACTAATCATCCAATATGATACTATATTCATGGGTGACTTTAATTACTCCACTATTAACTGGGAATCCTATATGACACCAAATGTACATGCACAGAGATTCCTGGATTTTGTAAATACAAACTCCCTGGACCAGATAGTCAGTACTCCAACCAGGGGTGCAACCATACTGGATCTGGTCCTCACTAATATGGGAGACTGCTGCACACCCCCAGTGTAATGCCTTCCCTGGTAAGGTCAGACCACAAATGGTCTCCTTTGAAGTAAAAATAAAACCTGGATCGCCAGCTAAACCTGGAATATTCAGAAACTATTCTAAGGCTAATTGCCTGCTATTAAGTGAAAATATGGGAAAATTTCAAGCCCCCTTAAACCCTGAGAACACTGCTGCCTATGCAGAACTGTTCACAGAAACCCTATACAAGCATGTTAATAGCTACTTAGAGGCAGCTGTACCCATCAGGAAGAAGTACATAACTATCTGAAAAAAAACAAGCCACCCTGGTGGAATCACAAAATCAATAGGCTGTATAACAGGAAGAAGAAAATCATGGCAAAAATTTGGAGGTGCAGTACCCAGCAGGATAAAAACACTCTCATCAAACTAAACAAACAACTCAGAGGACAAATAAAGTCTACCAAAGCCAAATATGAGTTAAGTTTGGCCTCCCAGGCCATGAACAACCACAAAACATTCTTTAGCTATGTCTGCAACCTCAAAGACAATATACGATTATGTGCAGAGCTCATTGTAAATGGAGCCACCTATACTGAGCCAGAAGATATAGCAAACCTCTTGGCCTCTCTCTCCCCCTCAACCTTCCCTCAGGAAATATCATCAAATATAACTCCCCCTACTATCACTAGGGAACATGTCCTTAATGCTCTATCTAAGACAAAGAACACTGCATCAAGTGGCCCAGACAATATCTCAGTATGCCTTTAAATAGCATGAAACATGACCTATCAGGACATCAGGAATTACTATTCAGCTGTAGCTTCCAAACAGGCTTCGTGCCTCATGAATGGAGAAAGGCAACAGTCATCCCTCCACATAATGTTTGGCCATCTACAGACCCTGGAAACTACAGACCCATAAGTCTCACTAGTCTTATATGTAAATCCATGGAAAGAATTATCATGGAGATGATCAACAGAGATATAGTAAACCTCCAGGCACTGGACCCAACCCAGTTTGGTTTTGTCAAGGGTAGATCATGCCTACTCAACCTGGTGGACATCTTTGAGAAGGTCACCAAAGCAATGGATGAGGGCAAAATCATTCAGTCTGCCTACCTTGACCCTGCCAAGGCATTTGACATAATACCCCACTTAGGCATTATTGACAAAGTCAAGAGGTTAGGTACAAACTCATATGTCACCTGGTGGATAGCCAGCTGGCTCACAAACAGGCATAGGAATTTAGAATTAAGGAGTCCACCTCTGCAAAGAGGCTAGTCACAAGTGGAGTCCCTCAGGGATCAGTCCTTTTTGTCGTTTACCTCTCAGAAGTCAAGGCCAATGTCAGTGGTCTCTGGCTGACTAAATTTGCAGATGATTTGCAGATTAGGAGCTGTCATTGAATCTGACACTGACACAAATGTTCTCCAGGATGGGGTGACACAAACAAACAACTGGTGTCAGAGCCATGGACTAAAACTAAATGCCAAGAAATGCATAATAGTATCCTTTGGAAATTCATCCATCCCTGGTAACTTTCATATTAACAACACACCCCTTAGAGTCAGGGACCTAGGGACACACACAGATAGTAATATAGCCTATGACCATCATGTGTCTACACTGGTGAGGAAATTATTCTATGTTGAGCAACTTATAAATACAAGTATGGCATCTAAGTTCAAGGAAATCATTGTTCCACTATATTCAGCATTCATCAGACCTATCACTGAGCCAGGCATATCCAACAATTGGAAAGTCCACAGAGGTTCCTCACTAAAAGTTTACTGGACATAAGTAAAATGTCCTATGCAGTCCGCCTTAAGGCCCTATACCTGTATTATGTCTCATACAGGTTTTTGAGGGGAGATCTATGCCTGGCATACAGGGCATTGTCAGAACCCACTCTAATGGACTTTCTTCATATATACAAGACAAACAGCACCAGAATTACCAATTCTAAAGACTTAAACCTTGCCTGTGATATAAATAGGACCTGCTGGAGAGATAGGTATGTACCCCAGAGACTATCCCATCTATGGAACAGGCTCCCTCCCCATCCATGTGAAGCAGAGTTCCTCCCTTACCCAATTCAAGTTCAACTTGGGCAATTGGATGGGAAACTGGAAATTCATCAATGGTTTGGCCCCTATGTCTCTAATGGACACAGGTAACCTGTAAATGGTTCCTCTCCCAGGCCCATGCTTGCACTTATCAAGGGTATCAGAACTTGTCAGAGATTTGGGATGCATGGTTAGGCTTAAAAAGGCCCTTGTGGTTGTTAGCATATCATTGCTGGAGCCTTCCTGTGTCCTGACATAGTGCTCTTCGAACTATCTGGAGATATACAGAGCTGAGTATATTTTTCTGGCACTTCAGAGTTGTGTACTGGTAATTGTTGTTTGACTAATTTTATATCATTGCTGGCTGACTTCAGAGCTGTGCATTGTTATTTTTACACAGAGTGCTCTTCGAACAATCTGGAGATATACAGAGCTGAGTATATTTTCTGGCACTTCAGAGTTGTTTACTGGTAATTGTTGTTTGACTAATTTTATATCATTGCTGGCTGACTTCAGAGCTCTGCACTGTTATTTTTGCTTCACTGAATAGTTTTTCAGATCTCTGCTGAATGTGTTGGTTTTCTCATACCCACCCTCCCTATTCCTGTGTTGTTGTTTAAATTTGGAGGCTTTTGCAGTTGCCCTCCCCCACTGTAGATTTGATCTGGGACACCCCCTAGTCCCATCTCTTTACCTCATTCTACCTAATAGACTCCGTCTGCACTTGTTTTTAGTCATTTTTAATTTAATTGCATTTTTTAAACTGTTTGGTCTAACATTGCTACATACTCATGTGCTAGCTTGCACTGCATTTGAATTGTTTTGACTGCTGTTTTAGCTACTTTTCTGTATGTGTATATATATCTATATATATATATATATATATATATATATATATATATATATATATATATATATATAAAGAAAAAATACCTTTCATGTAACTAGTGTAGTCCAGATTCAGATTTGCTGTATCCAGGACTGTATGTAAGCTTCTGAGCCCCCCCCCCCCCCCCTCAAGCTTTCTGTGTTAGAGGGAAGCCTTCTAGCTTATCAGTGGGAGTGGTAAGCACTAGGTAACCTATCTACCACATAAGGCGTGGTTCTGGCCCAGAAGTTGTAGTTATTGGACGTTTGGGCAGTTTTTTCCATCTCTCTCAATTGTCTGATTTAAAAGCCCACATTTGCACTTGTTTCCCTCCTTTCCTGTAACTAGCTTAGTTCAGATACAGATTCTTAGTTTTAGCACTTGAATTTGCTTATTCGTGCTCAGCACTTGTTCAGAACTTGTAAGCACTAAATAACCTATTAATTACTACAGCACTCAGCCTTCCTCATTACCTAGAGGAAAACAGTTTTGGTACTTACTTTCCTTACTTGCTTAGAGAAAAACAGCTCTTGTACTCACTTTCCTCACTTATCTAGAGGAAAATAGTTTTTTTATTCAGGCATGTCCAAGGGTCAGCTCCCAGTGTTCTCTCCTGTCTATCTGATGAATCTGAGCATCTTGGGGAAATGTAGAAATTGCCTCATGTACACAGACAACCCTCTCCTCCTACCACCCAACACTACAACCTGTGAGAGGTGCACTTATCTAGCCAAACTGGAGGTAAAGCTCTCTCCAATCAAGACTGAACTCGTCAGTCAAAAGGAGAAGGTAAATACTTACACCACACCACACTCATCACATAGTCCCACTAAATCTACACCACCAAAATCCACACATAGAAACACAAAAACATTTGCGGAGGCTCACAATAATAATCTACTCAAGCAACAGAGACCTCCAAAGCAGAAATGCATGCAATCTCCACCCCCCCAACACAACCCAAATTGACACATAGCCTGCAGACTCAGTGTGCCACTCATCCACAGCCAATATGGCAAAACAACGTACCCAACACAATAGGTGACTCTATAGTCAGGCACACTGATGTCCCACTCACCAGGCTAAACAAGGAGAAGGTTACTGTCAGCTGCCTGTCAGGTGCCAGGATCTGCCACATAACCCATGCACTCAGGTCATTCCACAACAAGTACAAATATGACTCTGTCATTGTCCATGTTGGTGTGAAAGACCTGAGACGTACCTCCCTGGACTACATGAAAAGAGACATGGAAGAGCTCTCCAATCTTGTAGCCCAGGCAGGTATGACCCTAGCCCTGAGAAGCATTCTGCCATCACCCAGAATGATGCCGCAGTACAAGGACAAAATGATTGACTTCAACAATTGGCTAAGCTTCTGGTGCCATTCTAAAGGGATCCAGTATCTGTCTGCCTGGGATGACATGGTCGACAGACCACAATGCTTTGCCAGAGATGGCCTGCACCTGTCACTCCTGGGATTCCGGACACTGGCTAAGGTTCTTGCCACCCCTATAGTACCTTTTTAGGCAAGGTTCAAATGAGAAAAATTCACCACCGTCACAGGAACAGGCAAGCAAAAACTGAGGGTGATGCTACTCAATGCTAGAAGTCTAAATCTCAAAATGCACTCACTCGAGGCACTCCTTAAAATGGAGAACATCGATATCTGTGCAGTGACTGAGACCTGGTTCAAGACTCCAGACAGCACCCCTGCACTACCAGGCTATAACTCATACCACACTTTTCGGCCAGGTAACCTGGACCAGAACACCAAAGGCGGAGGTTTGTCCATATTCATTAAGGATATGTACACCTCTAGGCTAGTTGCTCAGCATAATGCAGCGAAGGTTATCCAAGTGCAACTAACTCTGGGCAAACCTGCAATGCAAATTGTAGCTTGCTACAGATCACCCACCATGCCCCAGGATTCCCACTCCTCTTTTCTTGATGTACTGGAAAATATTAGGGTTCAACCAAACACCCTAATAATGGGCGATTTCAACTACCCCATCATTAACTGGGAAAACTACTCATGTACCAACTCCTTCACTCAACGCTTTCTGGAATTCATAAATTCCAATGCCCTGGATCAACTTATCCACACCCTCAGTTAACAAATGTGAAATAAATAAATAAATACAGTGCGGTGATGAATAAAGGGAGGTGTGAGAGTTAAGGCAGGACAGATTTCGAGCGACATTGAGAGTAAATATGGGGATAGCGGGTTAGCTGAGGAAACAAGCAGCAGTAGGGCATACCAGAAGGGGACCTACATTTATTTATTTATTGGTGGACATTTGTTTACTGGGAAAGTCCAACTAGGTAATTTCATCCATTTTCAGCAGAGGCCCAGAGATAAAAGTTCCACAAATACAATAACAGAAAATACACATACATTGCCAAAAACTGACATATTACAATACACTATAAATAAATAGATTAGTACAAATTTTAATATAAAACCTGTGGTGGTGGTGCTGCAGTAGCGTTGTCACCTCACAGTAAGACGCTGTCCGGTTCGATTCTCAGCTAGAGCATCTTCTGTGTGGAAACACGTGTGAATGGGCATACCTTCGTTGAAGGTTGTGCGTTAGGCCTGGCAAGCCGGTGCATAAAAATCAACTGCCAATCATTAGTGGACCGGAGTTCCGCTGTGGCGACCCCTAACCCCTAAAAGCCGAAAGACACAAACAAACAAACAATACAAATTTTAATATAAATGACATGTAGAATAATACACAGGGACCATCATTAAAACAAGGTAAATCCAATATCATGTAGCACTGAAACATGTTGCTACGTTACTTGCGTAAGTCTAAAGAAAGGGAGAAAGGAGAAATCAAAGGTGTATTATGGATTGAGAAAAAAAAGGGCAGAGCAACAATGGAGTAGGAAAGTCAAGGTGAATTTTGGGAAGAGGAATCTAAAGGCTAAGAAAAAGATAAAGAGAAGTTGGTAGGATTGAGACAGTACATATCATGAAAGGGGTATGGGAATATATACCAAAAACATTTGTAAGGCATTTAGGGAGTTTTAATAAGACCTGCAATGGGATAATAACATGGATGGGGTTCAGACAGTGAGAAGAGTTAATGGAGATGGAATAGTCTAAGGTAATGGATGAGTTTAGGGAAGACATGAACAAGGTGACCAATAAGGAATACATTTTTAATACAGTTAGGTATACAAAAGAAACAATGGGGGCTGGTGGTGATGTTCCAGTGGATTCTTATGAACAAAAAGGTACTTTCTTCATAGAGAAAATAGTAATGATTTCCTAAATCATCGTTGGACATAATGGTCATTCTTCTCCAAAAAAGTGAAAAATTAGCACCTTGCAAATAACAGAAACATACTGGTGTTGAAGTCATGAGTGTCAGAGGTATGGCTGGAGATAGTAATCATACAGCTTTTGCATATAGACTAGGTACAATTTACTAGTAGAAGGTCTCTAAATGAATAGCACAGAGTGGCAGTTATCTTTATGGACTGAACTAAGAGGTGATAGTGTGGTATAGTGTGGTACTGAAAGGCTGGTGGCATTGACCTAAAGAAGACATACTGATCTAAGGTTTTGTTTATTGTGCTTGAACTAAGCAACTGAGGGGGAAAGTTTGGTGAGTGAGTGAAGGTTTTTGTTGCATCAGTGGACTTGCAAGGTGAAATATGATGTGTTTTCTGTTAGGGTAGACATAAGAAGAAAAAGAAGAAGGAAATGTCTGCCAAAGCCAGTTCACTTATAGTAATGGAGGTATTAGCAAGGATGATTCCAGAACAGTTTGAAGGCAAGTAGAAGGTGAAATTTTCCCTTCTGCACTGACAATTGCATACTCCTGTTAAAGAATATGTGAAAGCAAATACCTAGGGTGCTGGAAGAGATTTAAGAAGTTTGGAACAGAGTCAGGAATGGATTGGAACCTCACATACATAAGCCAAAAGTTCTACTTGAGGTGAAACTAAAAGGTAAATTATTAATGGTGCCAATACAACAGAGCAAGGTAGCTGAGGATGAAGTTTTAGTCTATATTATGAGAGAGTACTGGAAATTTTGAAGAAGGGAATCAAATGAATGTGGGATCTGTTAAAGAAAGGAAATGATAGCGAGGTTGAATAGCTTGGCTAATAGAGGTGATTAAAGTACGTGCAATGTGGGCATTTCCCAAGGGATACATTGTATGCACCATTTGCCACTCTCACCTTGGGAGTGACCATTTAAAGAGTAACATATGATACATGATTCTTCTGTGAAGAGGTGGGATGTAAATGTTAAGAGAATGGTTTATATCAAGACAGAATAGAGAGAGATGGTAGGTGCCTAATTAGAAGTTAGATTTGCTGCTGTTTAACTTGTTCTGGATGATAGAGGAGTCAGAAGGAGGAGGGGATGTGGCCAAGGATTGAAGCAGGAAGTGCAGTGATTAGGGAAGACTCTATATATCTAGAAGGCAGCAGGTGCACAGAAGATTAGATCAAGAAAAGGAGGGGTTTAAGGAAGGGGAGTAACAGAGTGAAGAACAGGAAGTGATGTAAAGGTAAAGAAAGAGAGGCAGAAGAGGTGGTGGGAGAGGACAGGAAGATGAAGAAGGCAGCAAGAATGGGGAAGATACTTGGTCATGAAGAGAATGGGAGTTTAATTCTTCTGAGGAGATAAGAGAACTCCCTCAATTGATGAGAGGGTTGGTTGCTATATGAGGAAGTAATACAGATGACAAGATATATTCATAAAAGAGGAAGAGAAGGCAACTCTAAGGAGGAGAAGAGATCATGCAGGGTTTGGGAAATGAGTGAACTGGGTAGGTAAATAATGTTGGTGGAGAAAGAGTGACAGTGGGGTTTAGGTTAATTAAGAAAGAACTAGGTAAAGGACTTGTTAAAGTGGAAGAAAAATGAGACACAGAAAGTATGAGAGCAAGGTGCACATTGATCTGAGGAGCTCTGGTTCAATATTTGACCCAGAGGTGAATGTCCTGTGTCACTGGTACACTACCCCAGCTAAGCTGAACATGTAGAATTAGAGGACACAGTAGGCAGTGGAGATGTGGTGAACAAGAAGTTGACCAGATACATATGTGCTGTGAATGTACGAAAGGCAGGCAGCTATTGTCACAGGTAAGGAAGGACATGCATGGTAGACAAGTTGCCTGGCACAGGCAGTTAAGGGTCTTGGGAGGGAATAAAGGGGTAGAAAGACAAAACTTGATATAGGATAGTTAAGGAAGAAATAGCAAGATGCAGACGTTTATGGTGATTGTGAAGCAAAAATTCAGGTAGTGAATAGAACATGTGATCTGTGGAATAAGTTTAAATCTTGCATTATAAAAGAGACCTTCACATGCTCTGAAGGGAGCTCAAGGATAAGATCAAAATTTATAAGGCCAAGAAAGAAGATAAATGGCAAACCATTGCTGACCCAAATGATACTGCTTATATACGTATGGACAAATCTAGTTCCAAATCTAGTTCTAATCAAGATGTCAAGGATCTATGACTGACAAAGCTTGCTAATGACTGCAAAGTTGGCTCTATCACTACCTTTATAACTGATACCCATACACTGCAAGAGGGTTTAAATTGCAGTATTATCCTTGCACAGTATTTAATCTTCACTAGTATCCATTGTCACAATAGTTTGAAGCTCAATTGGAAAAATGTAGCATAGCACCTTTTCAGAATCAAGAGTGTTCCTGCATCTTCTTAATGATGATACCCACATTAGGAGTCAAATTCAAAAACAATGAACTCTCATTTCATCACCATATATTATCATTTACCAGGAAATGATTTGACCTGGCCCAGCTAACTAAAGGCATATCCAACAAATCCAAGGAAGTTCTTGTACTCGTGTAATTGTCCCAGATACGGCCTGCAGCAGAAAGTAATGCTCCTTTGGCATGTACCTTTGAAATTAACCTGTTCAATTAAAAGAGCGCAAAGCTTTCTAACAAAGACAATCTCAAGTATAAGTACCTGAAGTTATTCAGGCCAACTAATAGTGTCACACAAGCTTCTAACCAGGACTATGCACCTCATTCACATAACTACCAAAATCATCACAGAACCCAGTGATTAAGATAAACTAACACCTAATAACAAATCATGCTCTAGTGGGGATAACAACAGCGCCAAGAAGTTGTGAATTTTGTAGCTGCCACAGTTGTTACAGAGTGATGTCAGAGGCGAGCATATTTAAACAATCCATAATGCTGTTTATCTAAATACTACAACCCCATACAGTATCATTTGTTTATTAGGCTTATTAATCAGGATAGCAGACTTATTCATCAGGGTCATTGCAGCCACACTGGGATAGAAAATAATTACATACAGTTGACATAAAAAATTTAAAACAGTATATAAAAACAAAAACTTAGCTCAAAAGCAAAATGCACTTGAGATCAAAATTATTCTTTGAGAACTTGCAATATGTGGGATGCATCTTGATGTTTAAGAAAGATCAGGCTGATCAAAACAAAACTTTGTAACAAGTGACATTTTGTGTTGCATGTTTGTGTAATGGCATCTTGTGCTGTATGTCTGCAGTAATCAATCTGCCTTTGTGGCTATAGCCTTTAAATGTATCAGTGACACTTGGGGTGTGTTAAAATGGTATTGCTCTATGAACTGGTTTGTAATTTAACTCCTTATGAAGGAAGTAACACATGAAATCCTCACATTATCCATTTAATACTTACAGCCTGTGAGATGAATGTATGCACCTCTGCAATCATCTATTTTTGCCTGAAGATAGTCAGTGTTCCTATATGTTCAGCCCCTTGCCAAATGAAGTCCAATCAGGTTCTGCTAAATGAGTATGGAATAAAAATTGGTTTCACCCTCTTTTTCAGTTTAGCAGCTGATTTACAAACATCTGCATCTTTGCAACATTGATTCATTCACAAAATTATATGACAGCAGGCCAGGCATCTTTTAACTTTGGAAAACAATCACATTCCTTTGGAAATTAAAAGCCTGTCTCTGACCCATTTGGCATCCTTTCCACATTCAGAGGCACACAGTTTAAAAGAAGATTAACAAAAAGGCAAGATTAGTTTGAAGCAGAATGTAATCTCTACAGATTGAGTGAGTATGTAATCAACTACATCATACTTATCCAACTGAACAAATTTATTTTTTTTGAATATGCATACTATCATCCAATATTTTAGCACATTTTTTAAAATGTTCCTATCTTTATCTTTATGAATGATATTTTTTTCAGAATTCATAGGTGGAACAGAGAGATCTTCCTGCCAATGCCATACTATATGAGAGTGGTGATGTGACATAATCATTTAAATACACAACACACAGGCTACTGCTTAATTAGCATGGAAGCCCTGACATGAGGCAGCCTTCAATCTATTCAACAATCTTTGTTCACCAGTGTTCAGTAAGCTATTACAATTTAATATTAAAAATACAAAGACTTTCTACTGAAGAGTCTTGATTAAATGCACAAGGCCCTCTGAAACTCAAATATATTTCTTAGTCATTTAAGTTAATATATGTGATCCGATTTGAAATAAGCATTTCAAGAGCAGAAAGACGATTGTTAGAGTATAACCTTTTGACATCCTTGAAATGTAAACGCATGTTATCATTAAATTAACATGGAATGCCAATGAAAACAGTGTGTATAAGTTGTCTCTGCAATTGCTTCCTCTCTCTTTCTTTCTGTCATCTGCCTTTATTATAGGGTTAACTGAATAACAATTAAGTGTGTTTTGGTCATTTGTTTACTGTCCACACTTGTTCCCTTATGTGTATTACTAATGATAATTAAATACTGTTACACTTTGCTGGGAGCAAACGCCTCTTTGCTTGTGAATGGAATTTATGCAATAAAATATGTTAATAAACAAAATCAGAACAAAGTATGGCAGGTGTAAGCAGTAAGTGAGAGGTAAATAAATGGTCTGCCAATCAAATTCAAAGCAGTGCTGATCAAAAACTGAAATAGCTTAAAAAATGGTAATGATGTTGTGAAGTAAAACTCTGCTGAGCATGTGACATCTGCTCCCCAGCATGCACATGTATGAAAACACAAACACACACACATGCAGACAGGCATATTCCTCATATACCATGGTGTACAGTAAAAATAAATACATGAAATAAGGTGAAACAGAATTACACTTAAAAAAATGAATATTTTTGTACCTTATTGCTGGGTATTTTGTTATATTGCTTTTTTCATAATCCCTTGTTAGCTAAATGTATTTTTTTTTTTTGCTTAAACCTTTCACTTCAGAGTTCTTTTTATTCAAGCAAATGCATACGTTGTTCAGAAATTACTATGGGGGAGGGGAAATACAGTCTGGAATCAGGTGTACAGTTTCACAAATCCTGGCTATGTCCCACAGAGTTAGCTTTGCATGGTCTTAATTCTTGGTGCCATAGACCTCTGTCAATTTCAGGTGATTAATTTGCTTACTGTGGGATAAACTAGATTAAAAATGTTATCCACTGCAGACCATTTTCAGCAATGATGCATTTTGTAGGAATTACAGGAGGTGGGGAAAAAATTACTTTCTGCAGAAAACTCTGAGAGATTTGTGAACATCCCACAGAGGTAGTAACAAAGTCAGGATTGAACTTTGGACCCGTAGTTTAGATACCATTGCCATTGGTCCACCATACTAGCTGACATTTCCAAAGTAGGTGACACTAACGCAACTAGACCTGATAATAGAACCAACAACTCCTCACACAACACAATTTTAAATCATGCCTTTTTTTCTTACTGTTATGACTATTCATTTATTTAAGTTAACCAGATAAACCCACACTTGACAAAAGAGTTCCTTTGCAGGGGTAACCAGGAAACACTGCCTGCTTAAGTGACTTGCTTCACAGCACACAGTGAAAATTTAAGGAATCAAACCCAAGACTACAGGATGAAGTTCATTACAGTTCACAGTCTTAACTCTCTGAACACCAGAAAGTACTTGGGGAATCTTTTGCATATAATGTCCAAGCAATGACTAGGCAAAGCTCATTCAACAGCAAAAAAAAGGCACACTTCATTCAGTGATGTCACATAAATTGAAGCACTGTTCAGAAGTTATGTAAAAGCAAAAATTCTTTCAGAGGTAAAACTTAAATGCCACCAGACAGGTAAAAATACAGAAAGAACAACATGTGGTAACTTGCAGTAGACATGCTAATGCATTCTGCGGTGCATATAAGTCAAATCAGACTCCTCAGAACTTGTAAGGCAAGCAAGATCCTATCTGTATTTAGTTATCTTTCAGGCTGATGGCAAATAACTGATAGAGTAAATCTATATTTTCTTCTGTAGGCAACCCCCCCCCCCCGCTACTATCTTTGGACTCAGCTGCATTGTTTTACATGATACCAAAAGGACATTTATTTTCTGATACTTCAAGGTATTTCAAGTTCCTCCCTGCAACGAAATACAAAACATGGCCTTCTATACTATGTTAAATAACTGTTTTATCGACCACATGGTGAAACGGCTGTCATCACATTTTTCTGACACTTTTAATTTGTAAGCAAAATTTCATCTCAAAATTATAACTTCTGAATAAAGTTTTGCATATATACACATATAAAAAATAAAAACAAAATAAAATAAAACACCAATTTAGATATTATTTTTATTAATACTATCAATCATTTTGTTTACAACTATGGTAAGTACCCAAATTAAGTACTGCATTTAATTTTTGTTGAAACTGACCAGACTGGAATATATTCAAATTATCACATAAGACAAGTCATTTCTGTAATAAAGTTATCATATAGTGAAATGCCAAAACACATCAAATAAGATTTTTTTACAAGCACTGTAAAAGATACCTTATTTGGTCTTACAAGTTTTCTAATAATGAAAACCTCAGGGACTTAATTACATATCCAATATGCTGAGCAAGATTTAGGAATACAGTCTTTGATATGTTGCATGGTAACATCAAAAGCAGTTTTTTTTCAGACAGTGTGCTAAAAGGAAATTGAATATATTGGAATTAGACAGACTCCCATTTTCATTAAACGAATTAAAAGATTTGATTTGTTCTTCTAAGATCAGGTTAACAAGTTAAGACTACCTGAGGATGGGCTCATTAATGGCCTGTTTTGCAACCCTGATCCCACATCTAACATTGTTACATTGTATGCGAACACAATCACCCAATGAGTAAACTGGCTGTCAACAAACAAAAGTCCAAGTAGAATAAGACAAACGATGGTGACAGCAGGATGCACGGCACTCATAAAACCATCCGACAAAGCATATAAGTCAACGTTTTAATAAATCACGTACAAATCGGTAAGCGCTTTCACCAAATACACATTGGCTTCCTCAGACCGTAATGATAATAAGAAAACATAAAATATACATCATTAAATAGCTGAAAGCATTTCAAACTCCTACCCCATTGTAATCCATGGAACTACATACTGAATATTCACATCCTAATGACGTCATCCCATCTTAAAGTGAACAAGTCCAAAGACATATACCAAAAACATAAAATACTTTATATTAAAAAACATCTAATGAAGTACTAAAAAGATGTTGAATAAATACATATATACAACAAGAGCAAAAATGTAAACATAAATCATGCTTCATAGAACCAACAGGCAAGTAGGTTTTACCTCAGTTAGCCCCTCTTATTAAGTACTGGTCTAATAGACACCGTGCTGTTTAAGCCAGATCCCTTATCAGCTCTCAGTCTAAGGATCCACCTTGCTTCCCCAGTCCTATTCTCAATATTGCCTAATCTAGACCCCATACTTAAAACTTCCACAACCCTAAATCTAAAATCATGCACATGATCACTACCCAGTACATATCTAGCTAGCATTCGTAGTATTCCCAGTGCGTATACTATATATATGTTCCCTCATATGTTGTTTAAGTGTGCGATCAGTCTTTCCAATACAACATTTTTTACAACGACCACATTGTACCAAATATATCAGATACTTTGTTGCACACATCACTCTCACCTTAAACCTAAACATTCTATTAGTATAAGGATGTATAAACAGATCATCAGTTTCTATTAACCTACAAAAATTACAGGTATCACAAGCGTATGTCCCATGCTGACCCTCGCACTCCCTAGTCTCTCTATCCAGTAACATAACATCATCTTAAGGGATTTACAGTTCCTAAATCCAAAACTCGTGGTTCCCCCCACAACCCTACTGATCTTTTCGTCCATTAATAAAAGTGACCAGTGTTTCTGAAACACCCTTTTGATAGCACCCACATTACTTGTATATGCCATAGGAAGTTTAACAGTGTTCCGGTAATTCCCAGACCTTCCGACAGCCCTACCCATTCCATCCAAGTCATGGGCTGATGAAAATTAGGGTTTGGCTCATCCATCTCTCATTAAATCAACATTTGCTAAAACAGGATCCACTTCACTCCCTCTATATCCCCTCCATCTGAAACACTGTCGGAGGGTCTCACACCCATCACTGTAACCTGTATCAATATTATACAACCGGGAGACCCTCATGCTCTGCCCCTTTACAATATTGTTGAAAACCCTATTAAGAGGCATACTCCTCCTATGGAGCAGAGACTTTCTGCAGCATTCTTTTCTATGTAGACCTATAGTGAGTGTAAGATCTGGCCATTTACTTATCAAAACATCAAGAAACTCCATTGATGTATTTGACCATTTAAATGTAAATCTCAAAAAATCACTAGTCCCATGAAGTTTAGCAACAGACTCTTGAAACACTCATGTGTACCGCCCCACAGCAAAAAAACATCATCGAAAAAACGACGATAAAAAAGCACGTTTTGCAAATACATATCCATACCAAACACCTCTTCCAACTCCCATTGCACCATAACAGTATTGGCATAACTGTTGGCAGAGCAAGTCGCCATCGCTATGCCATGTTTCTGGTTATAGTACTATTATCAGACACAAATACATTATTCCCTAACACCACATCCATAAATTCACAAATCATATCAATAAGTCTATGTTCATATTCACTTTGACTCCTCAGATATATACGCATATACTCTATTCCCTGCAAGTTAGGAATAGTTGTAAATAGAGACACCACATCTAAAGTGACTAAAATATAGTCATCGGACTTACTAAAATTCTCCAGAAACAAAAACAGATCCTGTAAAAATCGTTTAGTATCTCTCGGTATGGTCGTGGATCTATCCAGGATAGGTTTAAAGTGCCTCTCAACAAAAACAGAGAAGGGCTCACTTAACCAGCCCTTCCCAGCCACAATAGGTCTCAAAGGGGGGATACTAGAGTTCTTATGTACCTTGAGTAGACCTTGGAATAGGGGTATAATCGGGGACTCAATTGTAAGATATTGTGCTAACTCCATCGAAATGGAGTAGCTCAACAGATAGTCATTCACCATATATCACATCTCCCTCATCAGACTTTGTCTGTACTTAAGGTCAACCCTCTCATAAATTACTTCATCCAACAGCATATTATTAATCAAACCATAGTAGAAACTCCTATCCATGACTACAGTCATACTGCCCTTATCCACTGGTTGTATTACTACAGAAGTGTCCTTCTGTAATAAAGCAAGTGCTTCCTCCTCACTCCTGTTCAAATTAAAAAAACATCTTGCCAGTTGGTTTACCATCAAAAAGCTTATATAAATCATCCTCACTAATTTTACCAAAAGCTTCAAGGATAGGATGATTAGTGGGTACAAAATTACTCAAGCTTTTAAAGTCACTATGTCCCCACCCCTTCATCGTCTGTGAAAGTTAACTTAAACATGACATTCCTAATAAATAATTTTAGGTCAATAATGGAACTAGATAAGTCTGCTGCCTGTGTAGGGATGAATGACAAACCCATATTATGTACATTGATCTCAGTCTCAGTCAATGGAATCTGCAAAAGGTTCAAAACTAACGATTGTGTGGTTCCCACATCTTCTTGAGGGTGGGATAGCTCACAGGACCCATCGGTTCTTTCCTCTTGGTACGCCCCTGACTCCTTGATCAACTTGCTGTTCTGCCTCCATTCTGTCAAATTGGAAAAGGTGGGTTTGCAAATCCTTGTTCTTATGGCATATACAAGTAATATGGGTGCTATCGAAAGGGTGTTTCAGAAACATTGGACACTTTTATTGATGGATGAAAAGATCTGTAGGGTTGTGGGGCAAACCCCGAGCTTTGGATTTAGGAACTATAAATCCCTTAAGATGATGTTATGTTACCTGGACAGAGAGACTAGGGAGTGCAAGGATCAGTATGGGACATACCCTTGTGGTACCTGTAATTTTTGTAGGTTAATAGAAACCGATGATGTCTTTATACATCCTGATACTAATAGAATGTTTAGGTTTAAGGTGAGAACGACGTGTGCGATGAAGCATCTGATAAATTTGGCACAATGTGGTTGTTGTAAAAAAATTTTATATCGATAAGACTGATCACATATTTAAAGAACGTATGAGGGAACATCTATATAGTCTACGCACTGGGGATACTACAAATGCTCTAGCTAGATATGTACTGGGTAGTGATCGTGAGCACGATTTTAGATTTAGGGTTGTGGAAATTTTAAGTATGGGGGCTAGATTAGGCAATATTGAGAATAGGACTGGGGAAGCAGAACTTAGGTGGATCCTTAGATTGAGAGCTGATGAGGGATCTGGCTTAAACAGCACTGTGTTTATTAGACCAGTACTTAATAAGAGGAGCTTACTGAGGTAAAACCTACTTGCCTGTCGGTTCTGTGAAGCATGATTTATGTTTACGTTTTTGTTCTTGTTGCATATATGTATTTATTTGGCATCTTTTTAGTACTTCATTAGATGTTTTTAATAGAGAGTATTTTATGTTTTTGGTATATGTCTTTGGAGTTGTTCACTTTAAGATGGGATGACTGACGTCATTAGGACGTACGTATTCAGTATGTAGTTCCGTGTATTACAATGTGGTAGGAGATACTATTGGTGAGTTTGAAATACTTTTAACTAATTAATGATGTGTATTTTATGTTTTTTTTATTGACATTACAGTCTGAGGAAGCCAGTGTGTATTTGGTGAAAGCACTTACCAATATGTAAGTGATTTATTAAAATGTTGACTTATATGCTTTTTCGGATGATTTTATGAGTGCCATGAATCCTGCTGTCACCATTGTTTGTATTATTGTACTTGGACTGTTACATTGTAACTCACTGTTCAAGCCATAGATTTGCTTCAGTCACCACTGGCTCTCTAATTACATTGTAACTGGTCAGGAACACCAAAACTTTGGATACAGGAATCTGAGCTATATCCAACCTTAATTTAAACACAGAAAAGTCAAAACAGTGCAGTTTGCAACAGTCATGTATTTCACTGAAAAAAAACATTTAATATATTTAAGCTCAAAGAGAAGGAGAAATACAAAAGCTGCAAAAGTAATGCAAAGTTCAATTTGTTCTAAGAAAATTCGATTTGTTAGCCATTTACTTAAAAAAAAGAATAAAGGGTCTCAAAAAACTATGGATGCTTATGTGATTGAACAAAAGAACAAAGCAAAGGATATTAACCTGTCCGTGATTCATCAACCAGATTTAGAAATACCTGTGGCCTTACAAATGACCAAGTAAAGTAAAACTTTTAAGAGAATTACATGTGCCACTTATTAAAGATCTTCATCTACAAATGATTAAGTTTTATAGGTTCATAGGTTCATAGGTAAGTACTAGGCTATCTGCCCAAGGGCATATGTAGCCTAGTCAGAATGTGTTGGTTTTCGCCGCCCCCTTAGATTAGTTCCCTGTGCCTCTGTCCAGCAGAGCCATTAGTTCCCTTTGCCTCTGTCCAGCAGAGCCACTGCAGTAATCCCCAGGGTAAATTTTCTGTTTCCCATCCACTCATCAAGGTTTCTCTTGAAGAGTGTTAGTGAGAGGCTCTGCCTAATGTAGATTTGAATCCTGTTCCAAAGCATGGGGAGTCTCTAAGATAGTAATCTATCCCTCCAGCAAGTCCTATTTGTCGTTATGGTGAGGTTTAGAACCCTAGAGTGTGTGGCTCTCGGGGATTTGTTTTTTTTTTAGGAGGAGCATGTCCATCAATTCTGGGTTGGACATGGCCTTGTATGTCAGGCAGAGATCACCTCTGAGGAGGCGGTATGCAACCAAGTACAGCTGGAGTTTCTTCAGTTGGGCTGCATAGGGCATCTGTTTGAGGCCAGTAATCCTCTTGGTGAGGTACTTATGTGGTCTTTCCAGCTGTTGCAGGTGTCTTGTAAGGTACATCCCAAATGGGGCATTGTACTCTATGATGGGTCTGATGGGTGATGAGTAGAGGGGCACAATAACCTCTTTTGTTCTAGATGCGAACCCTTTTGTGATTAGGTGGGCCACATAGAAGGATTTTCTAACCACCTTGGCAATATGATTATCAAAGGAGAGATTGCTATCTACTTGGGTCCCCAGATCCCTTATTTCATTTTCTGTATTTAGGGGACTACCAAGTATGTGGTAGTTCATGGGTACTTTGCTTTTTCCAAAGGGGATGACTATGCACTTTTTGGCATTTAGCTTGAGGCCATGATTTTAACTCCAGGTATCCGTCTCAGTGAGATCCTTTTAGAGGATGTCTGTATCAGCCAGAGAGTCAGTTATGACCCCCAGTTTGCAGTCGTCTGTGAAGTTGGTCAGCCATAGTCCTCCTGTGCTTGCCTGTACCTCTGAGAAGTATATATCGAGCAGGAGGGGTCCCAGGACTGAACTCTGGGGAATGCCACTTGTAATCAGTTTAGAGTCGGACCTAGAGCCTGCAACTGTGTGGATTCTATCCGTGAGCAAATTGGCAACCCATCTCATGACATAGGGGTTTATGTTCAGGCTGGTGAGCTTGTCTATAATACCAGAATGGGGAATGGTGTTGAAAGCCTTTGTGAGGTCTAGGCAGGCTGTGTGGAACTCCTTTCCCTCATCTAAAGCCTTGGTAACTGTCTCAAAGAAGTCCACCTGGTTTAGGAGGCATGATCTTCCCTTAACAAAGCCAAACTGGGTAGGGTCCAATGTTTGGAGGTTCCCAATGTTTCTGTTAATGAGTTCCATGATGATGCGCTCCATAGCCTTGCAGACCAAATTCTGTAATTTTTAACTCTTCTAAACTTTTAACTCTGTAAAAGACCAGTTCACCAGGTTAAACTGTTGGGGAATTCAACCTGACAGAAGAATTAAACATTTTTTTTGTACCATTTCAGGCAAGTTCCCCCACCCTCAGATTTACAGATACTAATTCAATAGCCATTATATAAACATGTAGGAAAGGGAAAATCCCACAAAACAGGGAATCATTGCCAGTACATATTTATATACTGCAGTGGGACTAACTGCCCATAGAAACCTACTACTCGTTCAGAAATGGGAGACAAACTTGAAAAAATGGTTTCTCATCCATGTATGGGTATTGTACAACATCATCTGCTTGGCCTAGGGGGTGGCATACTACATATTTTAAGTATACACCAAACAGGGAATGATATTACTAAATCTTTCAGAAGAGATTAGAACAGAATACTGAATGGAACTGGTCAAGTGCTACTGAAAAATATTATCAAAGAAAAAAACTATATATATATATATATATATATATATATATATATATGTATATATATATATATATATACACATACATACACACATACACACACACACACACACACATATATATATATATATATATATATATATATATATATATATATATATATATATATAGAGAGAGAGAGAGAGAGAGAGATACATACATATATTCATATATGAAGCTGTATTGTGTGTCTAAATTACTTGTTCGGAAAACAGGCATTAACAATCATGGAACAGGAGCAGATTTGATATAGGAATAAAGGTCGGTGACATATTATTTGAGAGCACTCACAAATGCACAAACATATGATGAAAATGAGAAAAACACTGAATGAAAGCTAGTCCATATGGATGTCAATAATGCCAGGAATATATAGCTTTCACAGCTGCAGATTTTGAATGTCAATCTGGGCCCATAGGATATAGACATCTTCACATTCACAGTACAAAAAGCTTATTTACAATCAATTGACATGACACAGTCATATTCCTACACCAGGAAAATGTAACAGGCCTAGTATTTATTTTTCATATAAAACAGTACATTGTCTTGACTAACAAGAGTATAATCCAAATGAAGTAAAACGTGTTTTATGGCCATTTGAAGAGACCTTATTTATTGAAAATGAAATGAGAGTGACTTAAATATACATTCTGAAAAACATACATCCTTGTTATAGATGGTTTGGCACTGCCAATAAATGTCACAGATGACTGGCACTGATGGTTGTTTGAATCCCGCTACTGCCACCCTAATGTGACTCACAACAGCTCTGCCATCTGTATTAAAGTGACAGGGAATATAATTCTTAGATCTACTCCAGTGCCCAAATACTTCTGATGGTTATCAGTGAAAAGGTCTCCAGAGTCATACCAGAGATACCCAACAAGTTAAAAAGGAAAAGTACATTCAAATCTGACTCAATAGCAAAATCACCAAATACAACTTGACCCCAAAAGCATAAAGGGCGTATGCAATGCAGCCTTGTGTATGGACCTCAAGCATACACGCCAAGAGTGAGACTACACACTGATCACTTACACATCAAAGTCTCTGGCCTGGTACCGTAGGCCCTTTTCTTATCTTTGTGAACTGCAGTTCCTCCAGTGATCATTGTCCACAATTTTCACATACAAGAACACACACACACACACACACACACACACACACACACACACACACACACACACGCACACGCACACACACACTTCTCAAGAAAGGCTGGCAGAATTATCCAAGTTCTCCATGGATTTCTTCTTGTTAATGATGTGCTGCCAACACTCTAGATAGAGCTAAAGATCCAACACATTAGTTTTCTGGCACTCTTCATTTATCCAGCTATAAGTTATAAAAATATATATATATTTCACTGACAGCATGCTTAAGCAACATGGCTAATTAGAGGCAAAAATCACAACTTTTCCAACATACAGAGTTAAATGATTATACAATTTTTTACAGAATAAATACTAGATATATTAAATACCCAAAATATATAGTGCTAGAAGTAAATAAATACAACTTTTCTTAAATAATAAAGACAATGATGATAAAGATTAAACATGTAAAGATCAAGAAAATGCACATAGAAAGAAAAATAACATTAGTTGTATATACAAAACAACTTCAGAAAAATATGATCTGCAACTATGCAAATATCTAAATGGCTCTTGCTGAAGAAATACTGGCCATAACTATTCTAAATTACAGAATTTAATTCAAGGTAGAATTCAAAAGCAAAATGTCATAGTTAATATCACTAATATCTCAGGAAAGACTAGCTAACTTTGGTCTCAGCTACAAATATGTACCTATGCATGATTTGTTTTCCAACACACCAGATGTAGTTACCTGAGATTTTAACATTTATTTTCAAGAAAAACAAGTAACTCCACCTCCAGACTCCCCATACACAATATAGTTGTTTTTCAGGGACAAGGGATAATTATGTTAGCCCAATATTTTCTATGCAGCTATCAAGTGTTTGCACACTTGGTTCATTGATATTTACCTGACATGCAATCTAGAAGACCATTTAGGAGCCTAGCCCAAATTCCCAGTTGCCCAAAATCACTGCCCAGAAAAATTACTTCCTTACGGTAACACAGTAGGCAAATGAAGACTGAAAGATTAGACACCCTAAATGAAGTAGTATTATTCTAGTATGACTTAAAGCATGAATAGCATTTTTATCACAGTTTGCCTAGAAGGTAGATGATAGCAATAATGGTCTAGATTCACAAATTCATACATGCTGCACACTGAGCTTATTTGCATGATCTGCAGTGACAACTGAGCTGTTTGGGATTTAACAAATGACAGCATACATTGTGGCAGGCTTCTAAAAAAGGGCTAGCAGCTGAATATACAAATGAGGGAAGAAATAGCTGAAGTACATGTTAATGAAGCTAATAAACATTGCAGAATGATTCAACAACATGTAAAACAAACCCAAACAAATTGTGCTCACTTTAGCACTGAATTCCAAGGCATGCTGGAAACAGCCATGGGAAATTTTCAAAAATGTTAAGGATTGCTACAGCCATTATAAATATTTATGTGCAACAGGCACTAATACACAGTTCTACTGCTGCCAGCTTTCATCATAGAAAGCATAGGGTATTCAGACCACATCTGACCTAGCATGGACAACATGAAGTAGAAATAACAGAGTGCTAGAGTGGGCAGGGATAATATAGAACAAATAGTGAACATCTGCTGTTTTCATCTGAGGTTCCATGGGAATCATGGAAAACCCATCTCAGTTGAAACTAATGTTTGTGTAGCATTAAGTGTTCTAGCTACAAGGACTTTTTAGTGACTTTTTATAAATATATGGGTCTACTTCAAAGGATCAAAATTTCAGAACATCAAACCTCTGATCATCGAAGACCAGAGGATTGATGTTTTAAAATCTTGAACCTACTGAAAAATAAAAAAAATAAAACAAGAAAACTACTTATTTCGCATTTTTGTATGGGGCCAAACCCCCCTACACTCCTCACATGTGGACTGTGCCCCCCCATCCCCCTATTTAAATGTCCCAACTCTGAAATCGCACAACAGTGAAGAAAATGGTAAAGTTCCCATTCCATACTGTACAGCAATCTCTATTCACAGGATTCGATATTTCAAAACATCAGTCATCTGCTCTTTACAGATCAGTGATTCCGTGTTCTGAAATTTCGATCCTTTGAATGGGACATATATGTATATACATATATATATATATATATATATATATATATATATATATATATATATATATTTACATAGAAAGAGAGATATTTATAAATAACTACCTATGTATCTGTATGAACACAATAAAACTATGGCCATACTATGTGCAGGTGGTCATTAAACCTCAATGCCAGATGTCACTCTATGCACAAATAGCAGCTGAAAAAAGTACTGTAAGCATAAAATACATGACAACTTAAGAAAAACCTTAAACCATTATAATTTTACAAGTAAATTGAAAAGCACATCTGGAACATCACTACTTCATTACAAAATATAACTTTGCAACATTAGACAGCACTCATTACAATTAACATCATTCAATTTAGGGTAGCACAGTGGTGCAGCAGTTAACCTCATCACCTCACAGCAAGAGGTTCTCTGGTTTGATTCTCAGCTGGGGTGCCTTCTGTGTGGAGTCTGCATGTTCTCCCTGCATTTGTGTAGATTTCCTCTGGGTGCTCTGGTTTCTTCCCACATTCCATAGACATGTGTCTGGAGCATGGGCCTCTGCTGAAAATAGGCTCTGTCCTAGTTGGACTTTCCCGGTCAACAAATGTTAGATAAATAAATAAAATATAAATCTGTAAGCAGTACTTTTAAGGAACATTCATACTTTTACATATTTTAAGACAGTTCTCCAAAAACTATAATAAATGCAATCTTTCTAGCAGCCAACAATAGCAGTTTTATTTTGAAGAACGTGGGAATCCAAGCAGTCTTCCACATCATGATGGAGGTTCCATAGCTCCAGTTTCGGCTTATATGGTTTTGATTAACCTCTCTGGATATGTTGAATATGTAAGTCGTGTCGGTTCATTATCATTTCTGAATCACTCAATCCGCTCAAGGTGCTGGGCAGGTAAACATGGTGTTAATACCTACATGATGAGGTGCACATGACGGAGCAGTACAAGAACAAGTACTGAGAACTTTGGCTAAGTAATGCCTTACAAGTGTAACTCATTATCAACTCTGCAAGTTCAATTACTTCTTTATTAGTCCTGATAATGAGACGTACACTTACATATGGTGTATCCAAATGAAAAGTCTTACTGAGCAGGTTTCATATACATTTAATGACGTAGGACAGAACCTTGATACACATTGTAGTTAACATTTTGCAAGATTATTTGCCTGTGGTGGCAAAGTAGTTGCAAGTCGTGCCAAATATATGCAACACAGAAATGCAAAAAAGTCAAACTCATTGAAAAATGTAATACATTCATGGTTCAAAAGAATAGCAATGGAGTCATGCATACAGAAGAAAGTACAATCTTTTCTTGCAGATATTTGTCTGTAATCTCATGTTTGACTATCATCACATCTGCAAGGATCATATTCACCAAGACTTATATTGTGACATCTGTGGATAACATGGTTATAATGATGCCAAAATATAATTGTCAAAAGTACAATGTTGAATACATGTGCTTGACTTTCTACGTTTTAAATGTTCAGGTGGTTAATCATGTTGATTTTTTGTTATAATGATACAAGTGCAGGATTCAGATCTAGAGAGGGTGATGTCTCTGAGAAAGTAGGGATCTTTACTGTCAGCATTTTACTTTTACAAGGCCACAAGGTTATAGCTTTATCACACAGACTTTTTTTTTTTGGGGGGGGGGGCATCACAACATTTGGCATTGTTCTTTGGGACTTATCAGTGGTGGCTATCACCGAATAACAGTTCAATTCTCTAGGCAGAAACAAAATAACAACATATTTTATTTCACACGCACAAAGGCTTAGCCATCAGTCATTCAAATGAGATGTAGACAGTATGTATTGCAGAAAAATACAGCTATGTGAATTTCACAAAGGCTCAGATAGTTAATGAACTATGTTCAGAAGAACAACACATGTAGTGTAGGGTCTGAATCCCCATTAGAGGTAGTTTTATTTTAGGGATGATAATTACTGTTGTATATTTTTTCTGTACTTGCAATCAAACATGTGAATGTTACAATACATGTGTGTATAATGGATGAGAAACATGATAACTGTGATCTGTGTCACTTGTAGTACTTATAACACTGATTATAACGAAAGCACACTTGTATGCATATGATGGTTGACTTCTATGAGTCAGTCACCAAAGCTGTGGATGAAGGCAAGGTGCTTCATACAGCCTACCTTGATCTGGCCAAGGCCTTTGATACCATCCCCTACTAAGGAATCATAGAAAAACTCACTAATCTAGGCATCAACCTGTATATCACTAGGTGGGTTGCAAATTGGCTCACAGATAGAATCCACAGTGTGAATGTAGCTGACTCCAAGTCAGACTGCCAGCCAGTCATGAGTGGAGTCCCATAGAGTTTAGTCCTGGGTTCTTTCCTGTTTGGTATCTACTTATCTGAAGTCCAGGCCAACACAAAGGGACTCTGGCTGACAAAGTTCACAGACGATTGCAAGTTGGGAGCTATTATTGACTCCCCAAGTGATGCTGACATCCTACAGAAAGGCCTCACTGAGACCAACGACTGGTATCAGAACCATGGCCTTGGGCTCAATGCCAAAAAATGTACCGTCATCCCCTTTGAGAAAAACCCAGTTCCCATGAATTACAACATCGATGGTAGTCCACTGAACACAGAAGGCGTTATAAGAGATCTGGGAACACAGGTTGACAGCAACCTCTCTTTTGCCCACCACATTGCCACTGTGGTCAAAAAGTCCTTCTATGTGGCACATCTCATTGCTAAGGGTTTTGCATCCAGGAAGAAAGAGGTCATTGTCTCCCTCCACTCCTCCTTTATTAGGCCAATCATCGAGGACAATGCCCCATTTGGTGTGTACCTCACTGGACACCTGCAACAACTGGAGAGACCACAAAAGTACTTCACAAAGAGGATCCTAGACCTTAAACACTTGTCCTATATGGACAGACTCAAAAAACTCCAACTATTCTCTGTCTCATATTGCCTACTTAGAGGCGATCTCTGCTTGACGTACAAAGCCATGTCTGACCCAGCTCTGTTAGAAATGCTACATCTAAAGAAATCCCAATCCTTTTGCACCACATGATCCAGAGACATCTACCTCATTACCACAATCAATCGAACATGCTGGAGGGACAGGTTCATAACCCAAAGACTGCCCATGCTATGGAATAGACTTCCCATACATGTCAAACAGAGCACCTCACTGGCCCTCTTCAAGAGAAATCTTGATGAGTGGATGGGAAATAGAAAATTCACCCTGGGATCACTCCAGTGACTCTACTTGACAGAGAAACTGGGAACTAAGGTCGGGTGGCACAATGCCAGGATAATCCTATGGGCTAGGCTTGTAAAGGATCCAGGGCCATTAGCCTAGTACACACCTGTGAACCTATGAAACTATGTTACAAATATCTATTGCACAAAAGTATGATGCAATATAAGTAACAACATTATGGTTTACTGAAATATGAAGAGCTCAGTAACACACCTTTAAAATATGCGTGAACATGGCTTCAGTGGGATAATATTTTCCATTATTCCAAGTGTACAGTCTACTGATACTTGCTGTGCAGAACATAATCTACTGTAAACTCTGTAGGGCCCCTTCTTTGATATGTCTAATAACATAAATGCATCATGATGTCAGTGAAAGAAACAGGTCATCAAACAAATTCAACAATTCTTAATTTTTTTATTTCTTTTTGCATGGCAGTTGTCACAAAGTGTTAACATTATGCATGCATGACTACATAACAGTGCCACTTCACATGTTATGGCAAAAACTCAGAAATTAATTAACCATGTGTTAATACTTTGCTATCTGCCACACAAAGAAGCTTGGCCTTGGAATCTGTCAGCTACCATTGAAGATATTAGAAAAATCAATGCAGTAGAAACTTTGTCAAAGGAATACATATTTGCTTCAAAATATTACTCCAATAAAGGAACAGGTCAAAGTGCAAAAGTTACATGGTTGTGTATATCCAGTCCTTTTCATGGTTGTATAAATCAGCTTACAGCATTCACGTCAATACTCCCGAGACAAGAGCAGTTAAAACACAGACTAAAGAAGTTCAGTGTATGGTTTTTTTTCATGAATTTGATTCCCAGGTGCTATCACTAATAGTTTTTAACATGTTTTTATGTACCAACAAAACATTGCGTACAACTTGAAGTAAACTGACTTAAGGACAACACTAAAAAATGGCATAATCCAGATTTATATGTCATATTTGTTTGTGAAATGTTCTAGTTATGAGTGCTACCAGCCATCCCAGAGAATATTCCCAATATCTCATTGTAAATGTAAATATATATATATATATATATATATATATATATATATATATATATATATATGTATATATTGCTAGAGTTACTGTGGAACATTTGTAAATACACTAATCAACACACGTGGCCAAGTCTTACAGCCATGTTTCTCACCTAAAATGGACATTAAAAAAATCATACATTTCATTCCACTACAGTTCTATTCTTTTTCTCATTGCCTACTTTGCACATCATTATGCACAAGCTGGTACCGATGAGATCGAGCTGTCAACTAATCCCCTGCCATTTTTACTGATATCTTTGAGAAGACATGGCAGGCAATGGTAATGGTAGTGCTCGATTTAGAGCACAAGGGTGGTACGAGGAGGATTAGTCCAAGATCTCTGATGCACTCCTTGCAAAATGTTACAGCAAAAAGCTGGTGCATGAAAAATATACTGATTCACAGTACAAGGCTGAGGCATGAAATAGCTTGGCCAAGGCTATCACCAATGCAACTGGTGTCATGTGCACTGGTAAGCAATGCCATCACCATTACAGTGACTTGAAAAAGTGCAAGCAGAACCTTCTTAGCTGATGGGAGAAATATTAGAATACCCACAATCCACCTGAATTGGGTAAGCATATTGACCCATCAACGTGCAATACAATACCATGACTTGCCAACACAAAAGATGTTCAGTATTTTTTTTTTTTTGCTTTTTCTCTTTAGATTCTGAAGATATATAAGGGGCATGGGTAAGTGTGATTCAGGTATGACTAATATCCATTTCATAATAGCATTAATTTTTAAATAATGTTATCAGTTCTGTGGACATTGGTCCATAATTGCTTGCCACAGTCCGACATGAGTAGTCATGCTCTAGATATGCAAAGCATAAATACCTGGCCAAATATTTCTTGCAATACTGCATTAGCCAGTGCTTCAGTCCATGTAGCTGGGTGTGTGGCTTCTATTCCAAGTAGTAGCAATTAGTCTGTGCTACCCAAACATTTATTATTCTGCAATCTGTAACTTAGAATTACAATGTACTTATTTCTCATACACATTTTGTGAGTTGAAATGCATAAAGCACACTATTTGCATAATGTGTATAGTATTGATGAGATCATTCTGTACTTTAACACACATGAATGGCTTCACATTCATATAAGGATGTGACAAAGGTAAATTGTCATGTGGTAACATGCATGGACTGCAAGATATTACAAAGGCCTGACATTAATTACATATTTGTAGGTTTTCTCTTCCCCACCCTATCTCTCTCTCTTTCAGTTTCTTTTTCTAATGACATTTGGACTATACTTCCTGCTGCAACACAAATGACCACTAGTACAAGGAGGTATATAGGCCCAAGGGGCTCAGCTGACCATCATTCCACAGGTGTTTTTGGTGGTACCACCCTAGGCATCACAGGCACCAAGCACATCTGGTTCACAACCTGTCAGCACTACCCATATAACTCCTGCATTACCTGTTCCAGCTGTGTCAGGTCGCTCTGCCCCCAGAAAATGGTGTACTGCTAGCCTAGTATAGTGACAAATCCCAGAGATCACCCAAGGAGGCCTCTGTATAACCCAGTCCGTGAACTACACGCAGGTACCCAAATACAGGTCTGGACAACATGGATATGCAACTTCCAAATGTCTGACAGCCAGCTCTGTAGATATGGGCATCCTGAGACAATATAGCAATTGCCTCATGTACTCAGACAACCTTTTAATTTTTAAAGAATGTAACACAGTGTGCAAGAGATTTACATAAATCATTTCCTTTGAGACAAAAATCTTGCTTGCAAACATGGTTGTCAAACACACACACACACTATATCCTTCACACGTACTGCTTACTACACACATGTAGACCAACCTATGCTGAGGCAATAAAAAGCAATCTTCCCAAACCCCTAAGCCTATAAATGGTATGCCTATCCTCAGCAATCTCTAAAGCACTCAACAAAAGCAACAACAAACACCACATATGCTCCTACACCCTGTGGAGCCCCAAGAGCAAAGCCCATAAGGCAAACCAGCACATTACCCAGGACTCTTGTCATAGGGGACTCCATTGTATAACACACACATGCCCCACTCACCAGAGAGAACAAGCAGAAGACAAAAGTCCATTGCTTATCTGGAGCCAGGACCTTCCAAGTTACGCACACACTAATGTCACTACACCACAGGTGCCAGTATAATTCTATCATAGTCCATTCTTCCCTGCACTATATGAAGAAAGATATTGGTGATCTCTCTGAATATGTGTCTCAGTCAGGTGTATGCTTTGTATTGAGCAGTGTTCTACTTTCATCAAGAATGATGCCGGAGTACGAATAAAAAATGATCAACTTCAGTAATTGGATTAGTTTCTGTTGACTCTCCAGGGGAATTTAATATTTGTCAGCATAAGAGTGATAGTTAACAGACTATGTTGCTTTGCAAAATATGGTCTGCAGCTATCTCCCCTAGGCTCCCAAATATTGGCTAAAACTTTATCCAACCCTTAGAGCCTTTTTAGGCAATACCAAATGGACAAACCAATTAACATAGCAAATAACACCCAAAGAAATCTAAATGTGCTACTGCAAATGTTAGGAGCCTAAACAAGAAACTCCACACCCTACAAGCTCTACTCACTCTGGAGAATATAGACAACTGTGCTGTTACTGAGACATGGTTTAAATCTGCAGCTAGTATTGCGACAGTGCAAGGATGCAGTGACTACCACACATTTAGACCATCTGCTGCACAAACAGACACAAAAGGTAGAGGAGCCTCAATCTGTATTATCAACAAACATAACTACATTATTTAAGCAGAATGATGTCCTGGAATTTATCCATATGCAAGTCACCACCATGGACAAGGTCCCATACCATATCCTAGCAAGTTACAGGCCCCCTTCTATGTCCCTAGAATCTCATAGCTCATACCTAGACCATCTGGAGACATTCACCATTAAACCAAATACCCTATTCATAGGAGGCTTTAACTACTCCCTATAGAATAGGAAACATACACTTCCTCATACTCATAGGCATAAAGATTCCTCTACTTTATTAACGCAATTCCCTTGACCAGATAGTGCGCACACCCACCCGAGGTTCAAACATACTGGACCTGGTACTCTCACCAATATGGGAGAGCACTGTACTCAGCCCAGTGTCACATCCTCACTGGTGTGGTTGGATCACAAAACTGTCTCCTTTGAAATAAAATCAACTGAGTAACACTAGTCGACTCTATAACAGTTACAGACAATTCCAGCTCAAACTACATCCTATTAAGCAATAGTTTAGCAAACTTCAGTGCTCCGCAAACTTATGTGGAATTGTTCACAGAGACTCGGTACAACCATGTAAAAGGTTGTATACAGGCTAATGTACCTAATGGAACAAGACCAAAACAAACTCTAAAAACAAACTATACAGGTGGAATCCTAACCTTAACAAGGTATATAACAAAAGGAAAATGATCATGGATAAAATCAGGAAGAGCAGCTCTCACAATGATAGGATAATCTCTAATTAAACTAAGCAGGAAACTAAGAGGACTGCTAGATTCAAAGACCTGCCAATCTACATCAGTGTTTTCTAGATCTGAACATTACCTGAGCACATCACAAAGCAAGTCATACTTTTAGTAGTAAAACTCACAGAGTTAAAGATACCACAGGGAAATCTGAAGCAAGGGACTATTTGTGCATCAGACTTCATAAAATTACTGAGAATTGATCATCATAGTGCAAAAAGTGTTGCTTTCTACAGCACAGCAGGGCTAAGTGTGTTAATGTGAGAAGCACCATATAACATTTTTACCTAGTGAAGCAACATATACATTTATTACTCACCCACCACTATCCAGTTTTTTCTTTTTAGTTTGACACTATTGGCTTATAGTTAAGATAAGAGGACTTCACTGTGCTACTTTTTGCTTACTACATAATGTAAATGATTTTTGACTAAAACGCATTATCCTTCCAAATGTGTTTCAGTAAAGTGGTACCATTGGATACATAGTTGAAAAGTAGTATTGAATGCACTGCTGAAAGTTTTGCATGTGTGTCTTATAGTCATCTTGCACAATGTTCATAAGTCGTTGTTTAGCAAAATAAATCAAGTGTCACAGAATGATCTTGAGATGAACATTCCAGAATACTGGGTGGCACTTCACTGTTTGATATATGTGTGTATCAGCTATCATATAGCTAATCAATACACCTTAATGTAACACATGTAGATATCCCTCATGATGCAATATTTCTATGAATGCTGTGATGCATGACATATTTTTGTTGTACATAGTGAGCTATAATCGACACATTGCTGTTTTCTCTAACTGTCACAAGACATTGCCATTCTCCCAAACATATGCCATGTAAACTACAATTATATACTGTCCAGCACTGGTAGTTAGACTTCTCATAGGTTCATAGGTTCATAGGTGTGTACTAGGCTAATGGCCCTGGAGCCTTTACAAGCCTAGCCCATAGGATTACCCTGGCATCGTGACACGGACAGTTGATATACTTATCTTTCTCTCTCTTGTGGACATAGATATGCAAGTGTTCAAATCTGGCAATAACTAACTAATAGGTAGTGTGTATGGCTACAGTGAAAGGGAAGAGTGGCATATCCAAAAGAACTGATGCATACACTTCCACTCAGGTGAAACATTTATACATAGAAAAGACTGTCCCAACAACTGCAATTCATTTTATTGCAAACTTTTGCCTTGCCACATATTGATGAAGTCATCACTTCAAATGTGTTCTCTCTCACACTTGTACCATGACCTCTTATCTGGTGTGTGTAATTAATGCAATGTTCTCTAGCTTGTGGAGTTAGGCACATGATAAAATCTGTCAAAAACTAACTGGTATGAGTGTGTGTGCCTAAAACAACAGGTAGATCTAGCTTATCCAACAGATTTCATGTGCACAGATCAACTTACGAGAACCATTTACACAGACAGAGAGTTCCTGCACCAGTTTCAATCCCTTTTAATGAAAAGACCTCCCCTTGCCACACATTGATGATGTCTTCACTTCCATTGTGTTCTATCTTACCATTGTAGGTAAACTTAACCTGTGGTGCATGCAGATAATGTAACATTCCCTAGCTTGTAGGCTTAGATAATCAGGTGTTTGAATCCAGCCATAAGTAACTAGAATGAGTGTGTGTGACTACAGTGACAGGTAGGACTGGCTTATCCAGCAGATATGGTGTGCAAACTTCTACTCAGGAAAAGCAGTTACACAGGGTGAAGGCTCCCCCCCAAGAATTTAAATCTAAGCACAAACACCTGCCTTGCCACACAGTGATAAAGTTATCTCTTCAAATGTGCTCTGTCTCACATTAGTCATAAAGTTTCTTCTGTGGTGCTTGCAGTTAATGCAGTGTTCTCTAGCATGTGGATTTTAATAGGCAGGTGTTCAAATCTGACAAGGTATAAATGGTGTAAGTACAAAGTAGTGACAGACAGGGCTGGTTTACCCAACAGGTGATGATGTGGTTGGCTCACACTTGTGTGAACAGTAACATGGCTATAAATTTTGATCCCTCAGAATACATTTTAGGGGATACGTGAGCATTCAAAAACAATACTTAAATCAGATCTTGAAGTGTGTGCTTCTGACACCTGTACTTTAAAGAGTTATGTGGTAGAAGCAGTTAATACACCACTCTCTTGAGGATCCATATTAAATCAGCGAATGCTTAAAATAACAAACGCTGATTTATCAACCCTTTAATAGCAAAAACTTACAATCCCAAAGATATGGAACAGCGATTATTTTCCCAGGGAAAATAATCACTGGGTGTTTTTTGGGACTTTACCATTTCCTCCACTGTGGTGCGATCTTGGAGTTGGTATATTTAAGTAAGGGGATATGGGGGCAAAGCCCCACACTTTATTTTGTGTTTTGAACATTTTCTTTTTTTTGTGGAACAGCGATTTTTTTTCCCTAGGAAAAAAATCGCTGTTCCGTGTCTTCGAGATTGTTAGCTTTCGTTCCTAAAGGGTCAATAAATCAGTGTTCGCTATTTTAAGCATTTGCTGATTTAACATAGACCCTCTCTTGCGGACTGGCTTGATAGGCAAGGGTTTGAATCTCCTATTGTATGTGTATAAGACAATAGTGACAAAGAGAATTGGATTAGCCAGCTGATGGTGATATGGCAGACTCACTCTTGTGTGAACATTAACAAGGCTAAAGGGTATGAGCCTTCAGGCTATATTTTAGGGGAGGCATAACCATTCCAACACACTATATATATTATCCCCTCAAGTATGTGCTTCATGATCCATTAGACAAGATTATTTCTATGGTATTAGTAGTTGATATACAGTTTTTGAACTATGAACTCAAGTGTTTGAGTCAAGCAAGGTGTAACTACTGAGTATGTAAGAGAAAGTTAATAGGTGGGATTGGCTTCTCCAAATAAACTATTTACAATTTGACTTATTGGAAACATTTACAATTTTGGAGGGAAAGGCCAGCTTTTGTACCCCCTTTAGTGGAAGCTATATGCATTCAAACAGAATGTTCGTCCCTTCAAGAGTGTGCTGCATGACAACTGTGATGTGAATTCCTGTGAGGTGTTATCAGTTATTTCACAAGTCAAGAGGAACTTGACATTCATTTCATATGTTCAACTCCAACGCTGTATGCTTTTTTATTATTTTGTTCACAATATAGTGGTTACAGACAAGAATGGCATACTTAGGAGATCTTGATGTGTGTCATGCTGGGCAGTGGTCACAAAATGTAACAGGACCTGTGTTATCATACTTTATTATGGTTTCAGGATGGGTAGGTGATGTTCATGCAGTTATTGTTGTACTTCCTTATGAGCATGACCAACAAATGATGTATTCTGTTGCATAACTTTTAGCACAAAACACATTAAGTAATCAGTGTTGTGGAGTAGTTATTTATTGTCAGTTGTTGTTCTGTGGCAAAAATGTCTGAGAAGGAGGTTTCTCTGTTCACCTGTGAGAGAGGGAGCTTTGAGCAGCCATCTGTCCCTGGTGGAGTGGTTCCAGCCCAGAAGTTAGTAGTTTATAAGCCATTTTGGGCTAATTTCTATCTCTTTCATTTCCCTGCTGTAAAAACCGCATTTGCATGGTTTTGCACATCCGGGCTGTGCCGGTTAGCTAGGGCTAAATTATTCCCGGATCCATCAAGTCACCTCTGCAGTTTTTCCCATGAAAGTAGTCTAACTCTCAGCCTAAGCACTTAAAATGCATCCTACAGTCCAGTACTTGCTCAGACCTAATAGCAAGCACTAATATACCCCGACACTTGATTGCCCAGCAGGGCAAGGCTCATTATTCACCCCTCACCAACCAAGCGACTAAGCAGCTCACCCTACTATTCCGGCATGACCAAAGGGCAATTTCAGGTATACTCTCCAGTCCAGCTGGTGAACCTGGGTATCCTGAGGCAATGTTACAACTGTCTCATGTACACAGACAACCCTCTCCTCCTACTACAAAACATTAACATATGCGAGAGATGCAATTATATAGCTAAATTGGAGGCTAAGCTCTCTCCAACCAAGACTGGAACAGGCAGTCATGAGGAGGAGGTTAACACTTGCACCACACCTCCAGCCTCACATAGACTTACTAAACCAGCACTGGCAAAAAATACACAAAATCATACTCAGAGGCTCTAAATAAAAACCTGCAAAAGCATCAGAGACCTCCAAAGCAGACACCCAAAAAACCTGCACCTCCTGTCACAAACCAGACAACACATAAAACACAAATCAGTGTGCCGCACAATCACAGCCCTTAAGGCAAAATAACATACCTAACACACTAGTAATAGGCGACTCTATAGTCAGGCACGCTGACATCCCACTCACTAGGCTGGACAAGGAGAAGGTTACTGTTAGCTGCCTGTCAGGAGCCAGAATCCGCCACATAACACAAGCACTCAGGTCACTCCAGAATAAGAACAAATATGACTCTGTCATTGTTCATGTTGGTGTGAATGACCTGAGGTGTACCTCCCTGGACTACATGAAAAGAGACATGGAAGAGCTCTCTGATCATGTAGCCCCGGCGGGTATGACCCTGACCCTGAGTAGCATCCTGCCCTCACCAAGAATGATACTACAGTATAAAGAAAAAATGATCAATTTCAACAATTGGCTAAGCATCTGGTGTCATTCAAAGGGGATTCAGTGTCTGTCAGCCTGGGACGATATGCTCGACAAGCCTCGTTGGTTCTCAAGAGACAGCTTGCACCTGTCACCCCTAGTCTTTCGAATACTAGCTTGCACCTGTCACCCCTAGTCTTTCGAATACTGGCCAAGGCTCTTGCTGCCCCCATAGTGCCTTTTTTAGGCAAGGCTCAAAAGTCAAACCCACCTCCTTAAACAGCACAAATAAAAAAATGAGGGTTATGCTACTCAACGCCAGGAGTTAAAATCTTAAAATGCACATGCTCAAAGCATTCCTCAGTATGGAGTATGTCGACATCTGTGCAGTAACTGAAACCTGGTTCAAGGCTCCACAGAGCACCCCAGCACTACCGGGCTACAACTCATACCACACATTTTGGCCACAGAACATGGACCGAAACACAAAAGTAGGGGGTGTATCCATATTCATCAAGGATACCTACACCTCCAGGTTAGTGGAGCAACATGATACCTTTGAGATCATCCATGTGCAACTAACATCAGGCAAATCTGCAATACAAATTGTGGCCTGCTAAAGATCACCCTCCATGACCCAGGACCACCAGTCCACCTTTCTGGAGACACTGGAAAACATGAAGGTCCTACCGAACACCCTGATAATGGGCGATTTCAATTACCCTACCATTAATTGGGAAAACTACTCAAGTACAAACTCCCAGGTCCAGCGCTTCCTGGAATTTATCAACTCAAATGCCCTGGATCAGCTGGTAAACTCCTTTACCAAAGGTGAAAACATATTGGACTTGGTCATCACCAACATGGGCGACAGGTGTTCCGCACCGGAGGTCAACCCGTCACTGGTTAGATCAGACCATAAACTAATCACTCTGGATGTCCACACCACACCACCACCCCCAACCAAGGAAACCACAGTGAAAAACATTTCTATAGCAAACTTCACCTTACTTAAGACAGAGGTGGTAAGTTCGACAGCCCCCACGCTAAAGGATAACAGTGTCCAAGATGCAGGAACCTTTACAAATGCACTCTGTGAGTACCTACAAGGATGCATGGATCATGCCATCCCTAGCAAAACCAAGACTCACTCCCCTAAGAGAAGGAAACCAGTCTGGTGGACCACTGCCATAAACAGGCTATACAATAGAAGGAGTAAACTAGTTCAGAAAAAAAGCAAATCCCAAGAAGGAAAGACATCCCTGATCAGTATCAGTAAGAAACGAAGGTCCCTCATAAAACCATCCAAGGCTAACTTCAAAAGAAAAATAGCCAAGGATTCAAGGATAACCACAAAGCCTTCTTTAGCTATGTCAAGAATCTAAGTGAAAACTCGCAGATATGCTCTGAGCTAGTGCAAAATAGCACAAAATATACTGAAACTACTGATATTGCCACCATCCTGGCAAATAGATTCAGTGCAAACTTCACCCCCCTCTCACTCCCAAAAGGGCCCACAACAATACCGGAAAAGTGTAGTGTCCCAGAAATCACAGATGCACAGGTGAAAACAGCCCTTTCAAAAGCCAAAATCAAAGAGTCAATGGGGCCAGATGGTGTCCCAGGCTGCATCTTGCATAAACTACAGAACAAACTAACCCCCCACCTAAACACACTGTTCAACCTCAGCATCTTCACAGGCTACGTGCTCTTAGAATGCACACAGCAATGGTGATTCTGCTCCACAAAGGAGGGGCCACAACTGAGCCTGGTAACTATAGCCCCATAAGCCTGACTAGCCTGGTCTGCAAGGCTATGGAGCTCATCATCATAGAACTCATTAACAAAGACATTAGGAACCTCCAAACACTTGACCTGATCCAGTTCGACTTTGTTAAGGGCAGATCATGCCTACTAAACCTGGTTGACTTCTTCGAGACAGACACCAAGGCCATAGATGAAGGGAAGGCGGTTCACACAGCCTACCTTGACCTCACCAAGGTATTTGACACCATTCCCCACTCAGGAATTATAGAAAAACTCACCAGCCTGAACATAAACCCCTACGTCATGAGATGGGTTGCCAACTGGGTTACAGACAGAACTTACACGGTAAGAATAGCGGGATTCAGGTCCAACTCTAAACCAGTCAGAAGTGGTGTCCCACAAGGCTCAGTCCTGGGACCCCTACTGTTCGGCATATACTTCTCAGAAGTACAGGCAAACACAGGAGGACTATGGCTAACCAAGTTCACCGATGACTGCAAACTGGGAGCCATAGAGCCATAATTGAGACTCCGGCTGACACGGACATTCTCCAAAAGGGCCTTACTGAGACGGACACCTGGTGTTAAAGTCATGGTCTCAAGCTAAATGCCAGAAATTGCATAGTCATCCCATTTGGGAAAAACAAAACACCCATGAATTACCACATAGGTGGCAGCCCCCTGAATACAGAAGAGGTAATAAGAGATCTGGGGACCCAGGTAGATAGTAATCTCTCCTTTGACAATCATATTGCCAAAGTAGTTAGGAAATCCTTCTATGTAGCCCATCTAATAACTAAAGGGTTCACATCTAGAAATAAAGAGGTTATAGTGCCTCTGTACTCGTCACTCATCAGACCCAACATAGGGTACACTACCCGATTTGGGATGTACCTTACTAGACACTTCAAACAGCTGGAAAGACCACAAAAGTACCTCACCAAGAGGATTACTGGCCGCAAACATATGTCCTATGCAGCCCGACTGGAAAAACTCCGGCTGTACTCAGTGGCATATCGCTTACTCAAAGGTGATCTCTGCCTGATTTACAAAGCCATGTCCAACTCAGAATTGATGGACATGCTCCACCTAAAGAAATCCAAGTCACTGTGAGTCACTCGCTCTAGTGAGCTAAACCCCCACCACAATAAACAGAACATGCTGGATGGATAGATTCCTGTCACAGAGACTCCCCATGCTTTGGAGCAAAATTCCTAACTATATTAGGCAAAGCCCCTCACTAACGCTCTTCAAGAGAAACCTTGACGAGTGGATGGGTAACAGAAAATACACCCCTGGGATCACTTTATTGGCTCTTCTTGACAGAGGCTCAGTTAATAAATCAATGGGGTGGCAAAGGCTGACACACTCTGGCTAGGCTTATAAATGCCCTCGGGCAGATAGCCTAGTACCTACCTATGAACCTATGAACCTATGAGAATTTACCTCTGGTAGCATGTCACTACCAACTGTGGAATCAAGGCAGTGATTGATGCATGGAGACTACCAACTTGGTTACAGGCCAGTGTATACTTGTATGTAACCTCTAGCCACTTCCTCAGTTCACTTACTAATTGATGGTAATATTGGACCTGTTTGTGAAGTATATTGTGTATTGTGATCCAGGTATTGCAAATGGTTACACAATGCCCATTCCATGCGAAATTTTGATTTACTACATGATTGTATACTACATTCAGAGGCATATTATGTCAGACTGTATTTCCTGTGTATGTGTGGCAGCAGCAGGAAGGACACATGTAATATGATGCTTACATCACCACAGCTCCTTTACACTGCATTCACTTCTAATATGGTGAAACGGTGCATGCAGCAGTTGCCATTGCGCAATACTGCCATAACACATACTTGTGTTGTGATTGCATCTCCTAGGGGTTAGCTATCATGAGTGGTCTTTATTTCACACATATCTAATCATATCCATAGGCATACACCAATATTCATACACACAACCCAGATGTAACTTAATTGTTTCCACATGGCTTGTATCTTCCAAAATATCCATCTTAGTATATTTCACAAGAAATGTCCCATGTCTCCCATGTACTTACATCTCATCTGTTATAGTGAGACATCTGTACCGATGCACTGCAACACAATCTTCTATTAATATGCTGTTCAAACTGACAGTTCTGCTTCTGTGACAGGTCCTTGTGGATTGTACTACATACTATTTAAGATATATTTATTATCTCACTTCCTACCTTTCCCAACATGCATGTTGCTGCCACAATTGTAACTGCTTCCATTATCAGTACTTGTATGAGAATTATGTTCAGGTGTTCCTTAGTTTTCTCAGTCGGTCCACAGTTTTATATATGCAATTTTTCATTATTCCTTCATTAGTATTTAACTACATATATGGCATGGAAACTTGTTAAACTTGTGTTACCTGCATATCTGTTAACACATCACAATTGATTCATTTTGAACACTGCCTACCTGTATTTTATTTCCCAATATACATGATAATGTCAATTAAGTTTCTACATGTCCAGTACCTGCAATAAATATATCTGACTCTACCAACTTTCCTTGTCAACTGATATTTTTAGGCTTCCCCTGTCTTTTATATATTCCAAGTCACCCTACCCATGATGTGTCATTTGCACATACTCACATAGTGAACTCATACTTGTTTACATTTCTGTATTTGCATCATCTACATGATGCCTGCTGCACCTCAACGTGGCTGCAAGCATGTGTTCTGGGCTCAAACAGGGGTTGCTTTATGTGTAGAGTAGCTGGTGATATTGTATATTCAATTAGCAGTGCTTATTTCTGTGCATAGCAGGATGAACGTGTTTGCTTTAGCACAACTTGTATGTACTGTTAATGAATTCACAGGATTATTTCATTAAAATACATAGAGCTTTGACTACTCTGTGTATCCATTTATCAGTCACCCTGTCCAGAACTTTCATGTAGTGTGACAGGAGTTTGATGCCTCTGTACTGCCCACAGTTGTGGATGTTCCCTTTGTTCTTGTACACTGGCATGAGTATGCTTATTCTCCAGTCATCTGGGATATGCCTTTTTTTCTCCACATTGCTGACTACCCTCAGGAGGCATTTCTCCCCTATCTCACCCAGCATCTTTATCATATCTGCTGTGACCTCATCTGAGCCTGCTACTTTCCCTGACTTCATTTTCCTTAGTGCTGTTCTTACTTCTTCTGGGGTGGGCTCCTCTTCTCTTCTCATTGTAGGCTGTTTCTGGGGTAGTTCAGCTTCTGTGGAGTTTTCTTCATTCAGAAGCTGCTGGAAATACTCCGTCCATCTGCCTTTGATGTCCTATGGACTGGTGAGCAGGTTGTTGCTGGCATCCCTTATGAACGGTGTCTGACTATATTCTTTATCATTTTGTCTTTGCCTTGCAACCTGATATAGTTTCTTTGTGCCACTTACTGAGTCTCTTTCGTGAAGTTGGTAGAGAGCTTCTGATGCCCTATTCTTTACTATTGCAACTTCTTTGTTAGCTTCTTTGTTAGCCAAGCAGTATTCCTTCCCAGCCTGATCAGTCTTTTCTATCTCCTACTTCTTCCTGCACTCCTTCTTTCTTTTGATGATCTCCTGGACTTCTGCATTCCACCACCAGCTTTCCTTATGTACCTTATTTCCATACCTGGCTTGGCCACATATCTTTTCTGTAGTCCTAACATATGCTGTTTTTAGGCACTGCCATTCCTATTCAAATCCACCTTTTTCCTCCTCTTCTTGGGGAGCTAAAGCCCTGATTCCTTGAACTGTTGAACTTTTTCTCCAGTCAACTTCCAGGTCTTCAGCCTGGTCACTGTTTACCTTAGAGCCTTCTAGAAAGTAGAAGCTAAAGTTGAGGAGAGAGTCCAACTGGGCATTCCTAGACTTGTAGAAAGCAGGCTATGTACAAGAACCCAATGACTCAAGTATGAACAGTGTTTGTCCTCAGAGAGGGGAGTTCCCAGTGGGAGTGGGTGTACACCAGGGTTCAGCTCTGAGCCCACTGCTGTTCATACTGGTGATGGACTACATTAGCAAACAGGTCAGAGGGGACAGATCAACAAAGTTGCTGTATGCAGATGGTTCTATATCATATATTCAAAATTCCAAATTATCAAACACCATAAGCTCGAACTTGGAATTCGAAATATGATAACATGTAACACTCAGAATAGCAAATCTTTTCCCAGGGAAAAAATTTGCTGTGCCGAGAAACATGCATACAACACAACCACACCAAAATAAATAAACCACACACATATATTTAACACAACCCTACATCTAACCCTACACTAAACCGTACATACATTCCTATCTATCCACTAACCTTAACCCGCACCCTAACCCTAAGGTCCGTAACTATCGCACACTTACCCATACGAAACTATACACAAACAAATAAATACACACACATACATGTAACAAAACCCTACTACTAACCCTACACTAAACCGTACATACATTCCTATCTATCCACTAACCTTAGCCCATGCCCTAACCCTAAGGTCCGTAGCTATTGCACACTTACCCGTGCAAAACTATATACAAACAAACTAATTAAAACACACACATACACTTAACAAAACCCTACTTCTAACCCTACACTAAACCATGCATACATTCCTACCTATCCACTTACCTTAACCCGCACTCTAACCCTAAGGTCCGTAACTATAGCACCACAGTGGAGGAAATAGCAAAGTCACAGAATGGCCCACCAAAATCTTGCCCTAGGTAAGAATTTGATGTTCTGGGGCTTTGCTATTTTCATCCTATGATGTAGTTGGTTCGATATTATAACATTCAAAGTTTTACAACTTCGATGTTATAATATAGACCCATGCAGATGATGATGTATTACAGGTGGAGTCTGAGCTAGAACTTCAGCAAAGGATAGGAGAATGGAATGCAAAACTGAAGGCACATGGAATGAAACTAAGCACAGATAAGATGGTGGGAATGGCAGCAAATTGGGGGAAAATCAGAAGAAGCTGAGAATAGAAATATAGGGGAAGATAGTAGAACAGGTAGACAGATTCAAGTATCTGGGAGGGGTGGTTGAGAAGAAGGGAACTCTGAATGAATGAAGAGGTCAAAGCTAGAATCAGAGGGGCTGCAGCCAGCTGACATAGAGTGTCAAGTGTAGTCTATGACAAAATAATGCCAAAGAAGCTGAAAAGTAAGGTGTACAAGACAGTGGTGTGACCAGTGCTACTGTATGGTATAGAAACCTGGGCAGTAAAGGCAGAACAGTTGAAGAAGCTAGAAGTGATGGAAATGAAGTGCCTGAGAAGGGTGGTAGGATGCATACTGTGGGACAGATGAAGAAATGAGGACATAAGAGCAGAAGCCAAAGTAGCTCCGATTGCAGAAAAAGATCAAAGAGATTAGGGTGGTTTGGACACGTGTAGAAAAGCAGAAGGCAATCTGGTGAGGAAGATTTAAGACAGAAAAGAAGAAGGTAAGATCAAGTGAGGATGTCCAGCAAAGAGGTGGATGGATTGTGTGAAAGAAGATCTGCGACAGTCAGGTATGAGTTTTGAAGAAGGCAGGAGTGTGGCACTGAATGGAGAGAGATGGCAACATTTAACATGACACCAAAACCCCACGTAGAAAGAAATGGGAAAAAGGGGGCTGATGACGATGACATAGAGCTTTCACTGAAGGTAACCCTCCACTTTGTAAAATAGTTCAATATTGTATACAATAAGCTATGTAAAACTGTTAAATGTCAGAGACTATGGTAATCTCATAGGATTATATATAACAGCAAGATTTTACTTTTCATCATCACAATGTATTCTGAAGGTGCTTTGTTGCATTTATCATGTTCCATTCAAGTCAATATGAGTAGCATGCCACTGACCTGCTAATGTTACCATGCGATGTCTTTAATTATTATGAACTTGTTCTCAAACATTTAAAATTAATGTTCCCTCATTCATGCCAGCCAACTTTCCATTCAGTACTACAGAACAGTTTTCATGTGCAAGTACATATCCTGAGCACTTTTTGGATGACTGGAATGTTAATTTAATATCTTACAAAAAGTTCTCATGAAATGGTTGGTCCTCCTGCCAGCTGATCATGTTACATTCCTAAAAATGAAGTTCTATCAAAAGGAAGAGCTAGACAAAGCAAAAGTTCCTTGACTTTAAATCAAAGGCCCTGGAACAAATTGTTCATACCCCGACAAGAGAAACAAGCCTACTAGATCTGGTTCTCACTAACATAACAAACAGATGCACTACCTCAACTGTCGGACCCTCTTTATTTAAATCTGACCACAAATCAGTCATCTTTGAGCTAGCACTAACAACAGGACTCAAAAAGGACTAAGTCAGACTAAAAAACTTCACCACAGCAAACTTTACCCTCCTAGGGGCATCTATATCATAACATCAACAGCTTAGGTTGTCAAATCCAAAATCATTGACACCTAAGCGTCGAAAGATAAAAACAGCGAATGGACAAATCATCAAATTCTTTCCTAGGGAAAGAATTCACTTGGCCATCCACAAACAAAATAAACAACCCCCACACACACACCCCTAACTAAATATACCAACTCCGAGACCGCTCTACACTGGGGAAAGGGCAAATCCCCAAGAACAGCAACATGAATTCTTTCCAGATGAAAGAATATGATGATGTGGCCATTCGCTATTTTAAGCATTCGACGCTTACATGTCGAAGAATATGAATTTGACAACCTAAGCTGTCGACAAATCAATAGGGAACCTCTTAGGTGAAGGCATATATGTATTCCAAGTCCTACCCCCAGCTAGAAGTGGTAACTATATTGAAGCTTACACTAAAGACCTGTACAATCACTTACATTAGTGTATAGACTCTGCTTTATCAGAAAGAATCAAAGCTGGAGCCCTAAGTAAAAACAAGCTTCCATGCTAGACATCCAGCATTAACAAACCTTACAACAAATGCAAAAGGTTGTTGTCCAAGAAAACAAAGGCACAGCCCCAGCTGTGGAAAATCACCTGCATCAGCCTCAACAGACAAATAAGACAACATGTCAAATCCTTTAAGGTCATCTTTGAGGAAAAACTTAGCAAGCACATCCAAGGATAACCATAAGGCCTTTTACAGCTATGTACTTAGCCTACAAGGTAGGACCCAAGCATGTGCTGAACTAGTGACTGATGGTATCACACACACTGACTCCACAGAAATAGCTAACCTGCTAGCAGATAGGCTAGGTGAAAATTTCCTTCCCTTATCCCCTTAAAACTTTTCAAAAACCTTGCTCCAAACTCCCTCACCCACCCCACATATCTGAAGAGAAGGTCATTAAAGCCTTGTGCAAGGCAAAACACACAACCTTTATTGGCCCAGACAGCATCCCAGGCTGCCTTCTAAATAGGCTAAAACATGAACTAGCATCACTGTTAAGGACTCTTTTTAATCACAGCCTAGCCACAGGGTGGGAAGGAGAACAGCAACAGTTATTCCCCTCCACAAAGGTGGCCTAGCAACAGACATGGGTTATTATCGAATTATTGATGTACACCCTGAACACTTTCAGCTTTTTTCCAAAGGTTTTAAATTTGTTCCTAACAGGAATGCCAGCATTCCCAGATCTATTATTGATCTGAAATTATTTTTGAGAAAACAGAACTTGGCTCTCATATTTCAGGGGCAGGAACTAGGCATACCATCTACTCCTGTACTTAAAAGGAAGAGTACCTTTAACCCCCCTCTACACCCCCAATTGAAGAATTTTGGTAATTTTATGGAGAGAGAGAGATTAGGAATACCATTTCAAATCACTACGTTTACCCTAATTTGTCTCAGGTGGAGAAGAAATTACTCAATGAATTAAAGGAGGATGGCAATGTAAGAGTAATGTACCCGGACAAGGGAGGGGGGACAGTCCTTATGGACCAAATTGTTTATGAATCCAAGATGAAGGACTCACTTCATGATACCTGTAAATATTCCAAGGCCTCTATCAACGAAGTAAATATTGCTAAAAGCAAAATACACTTAATGCTTCAAGAATTATTGTTGGATGGCTCCATTAGTCAAGAACAATTTAATTTTTTGTTCAACCAACAACCTCGTGTTCCGGCCATTTTTGATATACCTAAAGTACACAAGAATCCCATGGATCCACCTTTGAGGTTGATTGTCTCCGCAGAGGGGTCTATTACCACCCCTCTAGCTAAATTTGTGGATGACAAGCTCAAGAGATTATCATACTCTGGCGACACTGTCCTCAAGGATTCATGGGATTTTTTGAGGAGTGTTAAATCACATTTGTATACACCGGACATGATTTTTGTTACCCTGGATATTGTAGATTTGTTTGGTTCTATTCCTCATGAGACTGGATTACTATGGTTGGAACAGTCCATGATTGATAATGGCACATTTTCCCATGGTGATTTTAGTAATTGCCTTTTATTTATGGAGACCATTTTGAAAAACAATTTCATGTTTTTCCAGGGGGAATTTTTCAAACAAAACAAGGGTGTAGCTATGGGTGCTAAATGTGCACCAACATACGCCAATATAGTTTTGAATTGGTGGGAGAAGTTATATATTTTGGATTGTCTATATACTAAATGCTGGTCCCTGTACAAGAGATTTTTAGATGTTATTTATATCTTTTGGATAGATACTGAAGAAAGATTTTTTGAATTTCTTGACTATGTGAAGGGAATGACTAACTTTCTGGATTTTACTTATGAGATTAATGCTGAACAATTGTTTTTTCTAGATATCATACTCAGGAAAGTTGATCAAGGGTTTTCCTCCAGTATACACCGTAAGAAAACTTTCTCTAACTCTTACCTTCATTTTAAGAGTGCCCATCCTTATTTCCAGAAGAAAAATTTAGTGAAGGGGCAACTAGTAAGAGTTAGTAGAATGACCTCTGACGACCAAGAATTTTTAAAGGAATGTGATCATGTGTTTAGTATGTTGGTGGATAGAGGTTACCCAAGGTCTCTACTGGAGGATGTTTTAAAAGGGGTGGTTCAAGCAAGGCAGGACAGATTTGCCCCTATTTTGGGACAAAATCAACCCTTCTCTACTGAGGATTCTGGGAATAAAAATCCTAGCAATTGGGAAAGGGCATATATATTGGATTATTCGGGTGATTCTGGACCCATTAAGGATATGATTTCTAGAGAATGGGCTAGGTTTGTCCAAATCACAGATTTACCACTTTACAAACAAACCCCTCTAAAATTTATTTATCGTAGGGACACCAACTTTAAACAAATTTTTGAATTTGGTGGTCCCAAGTTTAAAAGTACAGGCTCTCAAGGGTTGGGAACGTACAAATGTGGTTTTTCTTCCCAGTGCCCTTGGATAGTCAACAAAAGTCAGGTTTTTTTAGAAGCTAGGAACAAATTACTTACCAGTAAGGGAACTTTTAATTGTAATAGTTATGGAATAGTATACCTGGCTATATGTGACCAATGTACCTCTTTCTATGTGGGGAAAACAGAAAGAAAACTGAAGTGTCATATTTATGAACACACGTATGAAATTAAAAAACAGAATACCAAAAATGCACTGTATAGACACCAGATAACTTGTTCCAAAGCGGTATTTTTCTTTTTTGCTTTGGATTCTGTGCCCAAGGACATAAGGGGAGGTATATGGGAGAACAAACTGGAATACAAAGAATTATACTGGCAGATAGTTTTAGAATGTAACAAACCCCCGGGTTTAAATGATTTTTTATCCATTAAGCCAGTATTAAAATTGAGATCTGCTAAACTTTGAGACATCAATTGTATTCACCACTAAAGTCACTAGGTGGCAGTATTGCACCACATACATACATATACATTTACTTTTTCGGAGTCTGAATTACATCTTTTAATGATTTTAAATGTTAGTCATTGGTGTAATGAATTATATGCTTTTCATTAAATTACTATGGAATTTATCATGCATTTTTTTAGGTTTTGTACACATTTTTAATTCTTATTTAGAATGTATTTTTAAGCACCATGTTTAGCAATGAGTTTGTTTTCTTATTTGTTTCATTGTACTAATTGTTTGTTGTTTTTAATGGACAGCAATTAAACTACTAACTGGATAGCGTATATAAGCTGGCAAGTAATTTTAACTTGTTGTATTGATTCTGATGAAGACTTCTGTCGAAAACGTACTAGGATAATTGCGTTATTGTGTTATAAAATAAAACAAATTCCTTTGAGTTTCCAGCTGTGTTGCGGGCTTCCTTTGTGGTTGTTTGGGCAATTCCTCACGTTTACTAGTGACCTTTTATTGCCTTCATCTTTCTTTTTGTTATTTGGGTTGTGACGAGATGGCGGATACCACGGAGGCAGCAACCGACTTGGATTCTCGTTTGGACATCAGAGGTGAACTGAGAAAGGTCATTGGACAGCTCTCTCAATTGGTGGAACTGCTCACCCCGGTGTGTAATTCCTTGGTTGGACTGGCTTCCGGGCGGAGTATTGGTTTGCTGAGAGAGCTGCAAACACGAGGAACTGGACCAGTTGATTCTTGTCCTAATAACAGTCCGTTGGAACAAACAAATGGTTCCACTTCTCAAGGGAACCAAGCATTCTTGGATTTTCTGAGGCTCCTTCGTTCTGGCACTCTGCAGGCGGGTAGCAGTAGACCGTCGTCCTCTATGTACGCTGATGGTTCCCCTGAGGTCATTAATCAAGGTGACTTTACTAACAAGCAGCAAAACCTTGATTTTCAAGGTTTTTTAAAAAAGAATTATGATATGCAACGAGTTGCTTGTAATGTTGAGACTGGTGACAAGGCGGTTAAAACCGATAGGCAGAGCCTTGATGATTTCTATTTTTATTTAGATAAATACAAAAGATTGGAATGCGATTGTACTTATTTAAAGGAATGTTTAAACAAGCAGGTGGTGCCGAAAGGATTAAGGCTTTCTAAGTTTCCCAACAAGGTTGAGGAGGGGTCTGAGTTCCACTTAGAACTACTGAAAATTTTTGATCAGTGTGGCTTTGAGGTTATCAGAGCTATTTTAAGTGAAAATGGGAGAGTTATGTCAGCGATTTTAATAGAAATGGAGACTATTAATAGTAGGATAGTAAAGGATCTTTTATTTGAAGTAGAACATGAGAAGAAACTGTATTTTAATATTTTTCCCAGATTGATTCTGACTGTATAACCGATATGAACAGGAAAAGGGGAAAGCTAGAAAGGGACATTAAAGAATATAGGGATAAGTTAGCATACCCCAAACCTAAGTATTTTTCTAGGCTTCCTGAATCGAAGTCTATCATAGATAAAAGTGGCTATCAGTCACATATTCCGGAGGAAGTTAATAGGGGACATTATGATGACATTTCCTTACTGGAGGTGGAATCCCCTTTAAATCAAAGACCCCCACTTCGCCGGTCCAATTGGATCCGCAACTTGAATCAAACATACTACAATCGGAGGGGTTACAACAGGAGATAGAGGCCCTTTCTAACATTTTCCGTGAGGGTAACACTTTAGAACTGCAAAATTGCAAAATTTTTAATTATAGTAGCATTGATGTACACCCTGAACACTTTCAGCTTTTTTCCAAAGGTTTTAAATTTGTTCCTAACAGGAAGGCCAGCATTCCCAGATCTATTATTGATCTGAAATTATTTTTGAGAAAACAGAACTTGGCTCTCATATTTCAGGGGCAGGAACTAGGCATACCATCTACTCCTGTACTTAAAAGGAAGAGTACCTTTAACCCCCCTCTACACCCCCAATTGAAGAATTTTGGTAATTTTATGGAGAGGGAGATTAGGAATACCATTTCAAATCATTACGTTTACCCTAATTTGTCTCAGGTGGAGAAGAAATTACTCAATGAATTAAAGGAGGATGGCAATGTAAGAGTAATGTACTCGGACAAGGGAGGGGGGACAGTCCTTATGGACCAAATTGTTTATGAATCCAAGATGAAGGACTCACTTCATGATACCTGTAAATATTCCAAGGCCTCTATCAATGAGGTAAATATTGCTAAAAGGAAAATACACTTAATGCTTCAAGAATTATTGTTGGATGGCTCCATTAGTCAAGAACAATTAAATTTTTTGTTCAATCAACAACCTCGTGTTCCAGCCATTTTTGGTATACCTAAAGTACACAAGAATCCCATGGATCCACCTTTGAGGTTGATTGTCTCCGCAAAGGGGTCTATTACCACCCCTCTAGCTAAATTTGTGGATGACACGCTCAAGAGATTATCATACTCTGGCGACACTGTTCTCAAGTATTCATGGGATTTTTTGAGGAGTGTTAAATCACATTTGTATACACCGGACATGATTTTTGTTACCCTGCATGTTGTAGATTTGTTTGGTTCTATTCCTCATGAGACTGGATTACTATGGTTGGAACAGTCCATGATTGATAATGGCACATTTTCCCATGGTGATTTTACTAATTGCCTTTTATTTATGGAGACCATTTTGAAAAAAATTTCATGTTTTTCCAGGGGGAATTTTTAAAACAAAACAAGGGTGTAGCTATGGGTGCTAAATGTGCACCAACATACACCAATATAGTTTTGAATTGGTGGGAGAAGTTATAAATTTTGGATTATCCATATACTAAATGCTGGTCCCAGTACAAGAGATTTTTAGATGATATTTGTATCTTTTGGATAGATACTGAAGAAAGATTTTTTGAATTTCTTGACTATGTGAAGGGAACGACTAACTTTCTGGATTTTACTTATGAGATTAATGCTGAACAATTGTTTTTTCTTGATATCACACTCAGGAAAGTTGATCAAGGGTTTTCCTCCAGTATACACCGTAAGAAAACTTTTTCTAACTCTTACCTTCATTTTAAGAGTGCCCATCCTTATTTCCAGAAGAAAAATTTAGTGAAGGGGCAACTAGTAAGAGTTAGTAGAATGACCTCTGACAACCAAGAATTTTTAAAGGAATGTGATCATGTGTTTAGTATGTAGGTGGATAGAGGTTACCGAAGGTCTCTACTGGAGGGTGTTTTAAAAGGGGTGGTTCAAGCAAGGCAGGACAGATTTGCCCCTATTTTGGGACAAAATCGACCCTTCTCTACTGAGGATTCTGGGAATAAAAATCCTAGCAATTGGGATAGGGCATATATATTGGATTATTCGGGTGATTCTGGACCCATTAAGGATATGATTTCTAGAGAATGGGCTAGGTTTGTCCAAATCACAGATTTACCACTTTACAAGCAAACCCCTCTAAAATTTATTTATCGTAGGGACACCAACTTTAAACAAATTTTTGAATTTGGTGGTCCCAAGTTTAAAAGTACAGGCTTTCGAGGGTTGGGAACATACAAATGTGGTTTTTGTTCCCAGTGCCCTTGGATAGTCAACAAAAGTCAGTTTTTTTTAGAAGCTGGGAACAAATTACTTACGAGTAGGGGAACTTTTAATTGTAATAGTTATGGAATAGTATACCTGGCTATATGTGACCAATGTACCTCTTTCTCTGTGGGGAAAACAGAAAGAAAACTGAAGTGTCGTATTTACAAACACACGTATAAAATTAAAAAACAGAATACCAAAAATGCACTGTATAGACACCAGATAACTTGTTCCAAAGCGGTATTTTTCTTTTTTGCTTTGGATTCTGTGCCCAAGGACATAAGGGGAGGTATGTGGGAGGACAAACTGGAATACAAAGAATTATACTGGCAGATAGGTTTAGAATGTAACAAACCCCCGGGTTTAAATGATTTTTTATCCATTAAGCCAGTATTAAAATTGAGATCTGCTAAACTTTGAGACATCAATTGTATTCACCACTAAAGTCACTAGGTGGCAGTATTGCACCACATACATACATTTACTTTTTCGGAGTCTGAATTACATTTTTAATGATTTTAAATGTTAGTCATTGTTGTAATGAATTATATGCTTTTCATTAAATTACTATGGAATTTATCATGCATTTTTTTGGTTTTGTACACATTTTTAATTCTAATTTAGAATGTATTTTTAAGCACCATGTTTAGCAATGAGTTTGTTTTCTTATTTGTTTCATTGTACTTATTGTTTGTTGTTTTTAATGGACAGCAATTAAACTACTAATTGTATAGCGTATATAAGCTGGCAAGTAATTTTAACTTGTTGTATTGATTCTGATGAAGACTTCTGTCGAAAACGTACTAGGATAATTGCGTTATTGTGTTATAAAATAAAACAAATTCCTTTGAGTTTCCAGCTGTGTTGCGGGCTTCCTTTGTGGTTGTTTGGGCAATTCCTCACATTAACTAGTGACCTTTTATTGCCTTCATCTTTCTTTTTGTTATATGGGTTATTATCGACCCATAAGTCTGACCAGCCTTGTGTGTAAGGCCATGAAACATATCTTTATGGACCTCATAAATAAAGACAGAGATGACCTCCAAACCCTGGATCCAACCCAATTCGGCATCATCAAGGATACATCCTGCCTGTTAAATCTGGTGGATTTCTTCAAAAATTTGATCAGGGCCATTGACGAGGGCAAATCTGTGCACACAGCATACCTTGACTTGGCAAACACTTTTGACACAATCCCACATTTGATAAGCTTAGCAAATTGAATGTAAACCCCTTTGTTGTAAGATGGGTTGTCAACTGGCTCACAAACCGAAAACACTACATCAAAGTGGGTGACTCCAAATCAGCCAGCAGACCTGTAACCAGTGGGGTGCCACAACGGTCAGTGCCAGGCTCCATACTCTTTGGTATATGCTTCTCAGAAGTTCAGGCTAAAACTAAAGGGTTGTGGCTGACCAGGTTTGCAGATGACTGCAAACTAGTTGCAATTATTGAATCCCCAAATATGTCAGTATACTCCAGGAGGATCTTATGCAGACCCATGATTGGTATCTTAGTCACGATCTCAAATTGAATGCAGAGACATGCATCATCATTCCCTTTGGCAAAAACAATGTCCCATCACACTTTCAAATCAACGACCATACCCTAAGTACCTACAATCTGGTAAGGGATCTGAGATCACAAGCTGACTGTGACCTTAACGTTGACCACCATGTGTCTACTGTAGTAAGGAAGGCTTTCTACATAGCACACTTGATTAGTAGAGGCATCACCTAGAGAGCAAAGGAGGTTATAACCCCTCTAGACTCAGCACTAATCAGGTCTATAATTGAGTATAATGCCCCATTAGACATGTACTGTAGAAAGCACCTACAGCAATTGAAAAGATCTGAGGTATCTAACAAAGAAGATCAAGGGACTCCAGCACATGCTTTACACAGACTGACTAAAGTCCCTATCACTATACTCTATATTGTATAGACTTCTTAGGCGAGACCAATATTTCAATTGCAATTCTTGTAACGTAGTATATGTAGCTTTATGTGACACATGTCCAGGTTTTTATATAGGGAAGACTTCAATGAAACTAAGAGATTGAGTATACAAAATTTTTTAGATACAAAAAATAAAAAACTTACCAATGCATTGTATAGGCACATTAGAATTAATCAGGGACATGATTTTAAGTTTCATGTTTTAAATTATGTTAAGTTTGGTGAACAAGGTAAAACTATTGCAGCACATTTAAATTATAAGGAAGTTTTATGGCAGATTAAGTTGAACTCAACTGTTCAACCAGGATTAAATGAGTGTTGTTCATTAGCTCCCATTTTAAAATTGAAGTATTATGATATTTAGATGTGTGTGTGTATGTGGGGGGGGTGGTTACTTGGGTTAGAATTGGAATTTTAAATCTCTGTGTCTTTAAGAGTTCAGTTTTTGCTGGTCATGTGATTTTTTGAAATTGTATAATTACTAAGTTAAGATTGACTTAATTGTTCTGATGAAGTTCAGTATACACTTGAACGAAAGCACTTAACATATTGTTTGTCGTGAATAAACTTATTTTCTGTGGATTGTGCTGTGACTATTCATTGCTTCCTGGCTTGCTGTGATTATTACTCCACTGAAAAAAGGTTTTTGCTCAGATGGACTATCCCATTTACCAAATGACAAACAAATAATAAATAATAAATAAATAAATCTCAAACACAAACCTAATGAACTTGCTGCACATCCGTAAATCAAACAGGACTACAGCTACCCATTCCAGGGACCTAAATATGGCCTATGATGTAAATAGAACATGCTGGAGGGACAGATTTGTCAACCAGTAACTGCAACATCTTTGTAATAGTCTACCAGTTCATGTGAAACAGATCACCTCCATGACACTGTTCAAAAGGAGTCTGGACAAGTGGATGGGGCACCGTAACTTCTTACTGGGGATAGCACCCACAACCCTCCTAGACATGGGCAGTCATTACTAAATGCATTCTTGGGTATTGACTAGTGGATCTATGGTATTACATTGGGATGAAACATCTAGGCTTGAAATGATAAAATCCTATGACCCTATGATCCTATGACAGGTACACATGGATAAGGAAAGTTAGAGACAAGTCTTAGTGCTTTCTATTGTATTCCTTTTCAGCCAAGTTTATTCAAGGACACTTCTAGAATAATCATAGCAAGCACATAGGTGGTGGTTGTTGTAGGTTAGGATACTTAATAGGCTCTAGCTATATACGGTAGTACTTCCAAATATTTTTTGTCAAAAATAGGATTATTTATGAGTAACCTATACTATCCTATATCCTATATATACCTATCACTTTCTATGTAACTGACAAATAACTTTTTTGCTTTTAGGATGCTGAAATAGTAAATGCTCCCAATATTTTACTTCAGTTATGTTCTGCCAATTTAGTTCAATTTTGGGGTATAAAATGCTAGCAATATCTTGCATAAATACAATATTTTAGACAGTTTAGTGGTAGAACACACTTCAGTGACAACAAAGCTTACAGGTTGGGTAGACTGAAGAGGATCTCCAATTACTAGAAGAAATTCAGCTCAGATTTCTACAAGGTAATGGACATCTGCATTTACATCTGTGAAACCTACTTGATATTTTTAACCTGTTCATTATTTTGTGACTGTACAATAATATGTTATTTACTTGCTGTAGCTCTTATTTATGTCAGTTTTACTTTTAGGGACCAACTGAAATCATTGACCATATAATGGTCAAAGCTATGTCTAGGAAGAATGACCACTTTGAAGGTTTAAGTCCAAAATTATTTATGTCTAAATCATAATGAAACGTGGTTTTAATCTATAGTGTAAGATGCACTGTGATGCTAGCTCTAGTGTCTGAGATCCCATACAAGCCCCCGTCCCATGGCCCATACCTATCTCATTGTTAAAAGCACTATAATGAGCCAGACATCCTACAAATAACAGTGCAACATGATTAAGGCTTCATGAATGCACATACGGCTGCTGATGTATGGAGTCTGGATAAGGAATTCATGCTGACTGGCACAAAACCTCAGACTATAAGCTATCCACTGGAACTGTTTAATAAAGAAATCCTAGAGATTTGTGCAGGTCATTATTAAAGCAAATATTGTAGGACATGACTAATTAGTATGGTTGTATTCCACCCTGTCTTGTGACTGAATTCATTCTGTTCAGTTTGCTTCTCTTTATCAGACAATTCTAAGTTATAAACTAAACCATCAGTTCATTTTAAAAGTCTGTGCCTACAGTTAATGAATACATGACAAAGGACAGCCGGAACATTAAGTACAACTGTTATGACTGTTTTCAGTGTGATTCTTGTAGATACTCTGTTTTTCTTTTTTTTTTTTTTTACTTTGTCAAAGAGGTACCTCAGTGCAGACCATGGACCATGGCCATCTCTTTTCTGGAACTACAGCTCACCTGCGATAACTAGCAGGAGTCGCTGTCTCTAAGGAGCTCACATTTGATTGTAAACTTCATAGTGAGGAGAACAATATCCCTGAAATTCAAGGAAGATTACTTTTGAAGCTACAATATTTCTCCTGTAGAGTGAATTTTCACTTAGTGATATATGAATCTATTGGCAGACACATTGACTCACCACTCACAAGGCTGGACAAGGAGAGAGTTACAGTGAATTGTCTTTCAGGCATCAGGATTTCTGACATTACAAGGGACATGAGGACCTTAAGACCTGACAAATATGACTAGGATGTAGTAGTTGTACACATGGGAGTGAATGACTTGAAACATAAATCTATAAGAAACATGCAGAGAGAGAGACAAGTCAGAATATTCAATTCATGTTACAGATGCAGGTAAAACATGAGTCCTGAATGGAATCCTTCTTTTACCTTGAGTAATGACTAGATACAAAGAAAAGATAATTTTCTTTAATAGCTGGTTAAAACAATTGATGTCATTTCCGAAAGATCCAGTATGTGTAAGCCTGGAATAAGATGCCTGACAGCTCAGGTTATTTTGATTAAGATGGCCACACCTCTCGTTCCAAAGTTTCTGCATACTGGCTAAAACCATTTGTGCTCCTAATGCCTTTTTAGGCAAAGTTCAGTTGATGAATATTTCAATGTAACTAACACAATAGTCTCAAATTCAGATCACATTAAAGTGTCTCATCTCAATTCCAGAAATCTAAACAATAAATTGTCTGAACATGAGACATCCTGGCATTGGAAACATCCATGTCTGTGTAATTACTGATACTTAGTATAAATGTCTACAACATATTCCCTCTGTGCCACTGTTTTGCACTTTTAATGTCTTCAGACCTGATGGCAGCAATGGTGGAGTCTCCATACTTGCCAAGGAACATTTAACCACAAGACAGATTGCTAGAGTGTCACAGACTAAACTGATTGAACTACAGATGAGTCTACATAGGATTACTTATCAATTACTATTATATCAATTATTATTATAGCTTGTTATAGAACTTCATCATTTGCCACTGATGGCCATCTAAGATTCTTCAGTATACAAAATGATTTCTCTATTAGAAAAACTTGCTGTATTATGTGTGACTTTAACTACCACTAAATTATTTGGGACATCTAACCACCAGTGTAGAGTATGTGGATAAAATTCCTAGACATAATAAATAAAAACACCCTTGAGCAATTGATAAACTAACTTAATATGGGACACAGCATTTGTGACCTGATTCTTACAAACATAGCTGCTTCCTGCACTACTACCTCTGGTCCCTCCTTACCCAACAAAGTCTCATCAAAAACATGTCACCTCCTGCTATAAAGTTCCAAAAGCCCCTACAGCAAAGCACACTGAATTTATATCTATGATGAAATATCAACATCTATATATGACTGAACTGCCCCAGTACATGGTTTGTAAGGACGTTTCCCTAAGGAATTCTGCACCCATTTGTAAAAGTGCACAGAGGTATCATTCCTATCATGACTTAGTATCAGTTAACCCTGTTATACTACATAACTTTTCCCCTCACATGTCATTTTACTGCATAGTGTTCCATATCTACCACAAATAACTCATCTTTTATCTAGTATACAAGTTTGAATATAATTATATAAGCCACTTATTTTTTTTTCCTAGATGACCTTTACCACCATGCATGATGGCAATAAACCCCTACCCCCAATCAGGCACACTTTATTCATTCCTTAGTACCAGGGCTTTCACCCAAAGCTGTCTTGGTGCATCATTCAGGCAGCCACAAGGGAGCTTTTTGCTCTCACCAGCAACCTATCAGTGAGAAAACTAGAATGCCTAAACCTATCCACTGGGTGGGGAGAGAGACCAGTGATCTGTATCACCATGAAATGTCTTATTGCCTTCCCCATGTGGTCACATACTCCCGTACATCCACTAAGAAGGCTACCACCCATTAGAGTCTTGGTGAGCTTAATGTCTCCCAAGGCCACATATTTGGATCTCAGCCCCTCATCAAAGTGGACCTATGCAGTAAGTGCCTAGTACCACTCCACAATCAACCAAAGAAAGACACATCTTTGCTTCTATGCAGTACCATCAACCAGCAATCCAGTAATTGAACTCAAATTGACTGGTAATCAGGCCTTTATCCCTCCACACCACGTGCAGGTACCACTTAGTTTAAATGATCACATAAAAGGAAAATAGGTAGCCTCATTAAAAGTTGTCAAAATCAACTAAAAATAATGTGAAACTGAAGTAGCCAAACTTGCTTTTAACAGCTACAATCAAAAATCATTAATGCCTGCCGAGATTTTAGGTCCTCTTCTAAAACAACACTACAAAGAAAAAAAATAAGTGCAACTGTTTTCTTTAACAACTGCCAGCTAAATTATTAACCTACTCTCCTTCATTTTGTTGTTTTATCAGAAATTTTAAACTTGTTTCCATTTGTTTTTCTGTGTGAAAAAAATTCTATAGCTAGGTACTATTACTAACATTTTAAGTCTCTAGAACACCTTACTTTCTCTGTTAGATTCTCATTTTACCAATCCACATTCATTCCTTGTTCTAACTAAACTCCTATAACTTTTCCTTTATTCCCATTTAACCTCATGGTTTACTTTTTTGGTGTTCACTGGATCATGCCCAGTGACTCTCCTTCCTTTGCCCATTTGACCCATGCATTCATCTCATAAAAGTGAGAATCAGACACTTTCATAGTAATGTGAGACCCCTCCAGCACATTTGTTTCTTTGCTGGAAGGCATAATTAGTCCATTTGGTCTACCAGAGAGATTAGTTGTAGGTGGTAGGAACTAAGCAGATGGACAGATTTGGTGGTCTCCCTCCTTTCTCCCCACAGGGGCTCAGTGTTTTACTGCTAGTGCTGCTGATCAGGACATTCATGTCTCCACTTGGATGCTCAGCCCTGCCCTTTGGCAGCAGATAGTTTACAGACTCAAGCTTTGTGGATGCTGTACCTAATGTTCTCTCTAGGTGTCACCAACGTGCAAACTAGAGTCATGTCCCTCCTCCCATGATGGGTGAACCACCAGCAGCCTGTTCCATCCATCTTCCTCACACCCTCCAGTGCCACTGCCACTACTCAGTGGTGGATGATATACATCACAGTCAGTGTTTCTTCCCTCAGTGCCATGATAATAGGTTTTCTTTTACATTCTTATTTTCTTCTGCACTCACTGTCCTTTTTTATCACCTTTGTACTTCTCTAACTGTAATTCTGTAATGATCTTTTTTTCAATATAATACATTCAATTTTACTTCTGCCTTTACATTTCACTGTGTCTATTGTTCAGTCATGTTTACATAAAATGTATCATCCTGTGGTATGTCCATGCTTATCTGTACACTGACCAAAATACTTGCCTTTGTTATAGTTACATGTATAACTCAACAATGAAAAAAGTATTTTTTATTAAGCTTTTTTTTATCTGAGTGTACAGTCCCTATCTGGGTCTGAAGACAGACCAGTACTCTCCCCAGTAAACAAATTCAAATCAATAAATAAAGACCTTAATTACTCATTAGTGCACTGCATTAGCTAATGGACCACACAATTTTTTTACAAAAACAATTTTAAACAAGTATACATATAAATGCATGCAAAAAGTATTTTAACTCTAGAATACTGCTGCACATAGCTTCAAAACCCATGAAAAATCTATAGTATGGACAGCTATACTATGAGCTTAATAAAGTTCCATTCCCATAAATACTGAATACATAAATTATTAAAGACCACTTGCATCATCTAACACATTCTGTAAAATTCATCAATAACTTACGTAAGTAGTCAGAAATATATCCAACAGATAGATCCCTTTGCATGACTTGTCTTCCAAAGATAGTCTTTTAAACCATGCCTAACTTTGCATTAGCCTTAAATAGTGTTTCTGACATTACTCCTGGCTTGTCGCAGCATAAAGGCCACAAAGCCACACTCTGGGTAAGGTATCTCACCAGTAGCACCGTTTAGTAAGTTAAGATCATCTGGGGCAAGCAAGCTTTTCCGACTTTCTTTTTTCTTTCTTTCTGTATTTTTAATTGCACTGTAGGAACTTTGTCAGCTAGCTTTCTATCATTTTTCCAAACTTTTAAGCAGCTTTCTTCTGCAGCAATCTTCACTGTTTCTTAAATGCAAAATCTCTTTTTCTGTGCATGTAACTAGGTTTACCCTCCTGCCATTACATAACCATCGTGTAAAGACTCTGACAAAGCCCTCTAAAGCTCTCATCCTCATGTTATGCCAGAGCTATGTCTCTGCTGACTGATAAGATACAGACATTTCCACTAGAACTGTCTCAAAATGCTTGAGTTAATATAGTGGATTAAACTGCAGGGAAAACTGGATCCCCTACAGAATGTACTGCATATAGATTATTATATAATGAAATCCTGTCATCATCTTATAAGTCTGTTTATTTTAAGTTTTCCCCTTGAGGACCCTTCATTGTACTGCAAGAGACTTCTTCACAAAAGCAATCAGCATTTACTGGAGGGAACAAAGCTTTTGTAGCTTATACCCTTCCTTTTAAACAGCGTACCACACATCTTACAGCCAATAACAATTATTCTGTATATTTGCTTCCTACAGCATTACACTGATAACAGTTATGACTTCTTATATTAACTCTTTTCCATCTCCCTCTAACACAGATATTGAATCCCAACGCCTGCTAGCACCACACGGTAATATAAGTATACAGATGTACACTGCTACAGCTGCTAATCTCCACTTGCATCAGCTGTGCCTGGGTCATTCTCACAATAATAAGTTTTAAATCCTTAAGCTACATTTAATATCTGCCTCAGCCACAGTCAAAATATTGTAAAGACTTTTTCCATGTAGCATATTGGTGCCTCTTGACAGACTTTATTTTCTACTGTTACAGGATAATTTTGTTTCAGACTGTAAGTCAAGATTGTTTTCTGAATATCTCTGACCCAATTTGGAAAACCCAGTATGGGTAACACTACAGTGTTGGTCCATGGCCTCTGGAACATTCAGTGTGGTGAAGAAAGACATTAACTTAATAGAGACAAAACAAAAGTATTACTGAATGGCGTATGAATTCAGACCTATTTAATAAGAGATTAGCTACACCTGTGTGCATGAACTGTATTTATAGGTCTAACAGCTGGCATAATCAAAAAACTGAAACATTTAACAATGTCTTTTGTAACAATCGGTTTTTGAATATTCATTCATTTTCTATACCACTTGTTTTGTGAGGGCTCTACTAACAGGAAGAAAAGCCAAATAGACCACATTTCCCTAGACCCAGCAAATTTCTTCGTTTTATGTTTTGAGATTCTTAGATGTTCCCAGGAAACATGAGAGACAAGATCCCTTGAGTATGTCCTGGGCATGTCCCAAGATCTCTTCTCAATGGGCCATAACTAGTACACCTCCCATGGATGTCATCCAGCGATCATCCACACAAGGTGTCCAAATGACTTTTTTTAACTCCTCAACACAATGGAGCAATGACTGCACTCTGTGATTGTCATCAAGTTCTGTGCTCAGCATTCTATCATATTAAGTGTACCCAGTTACCCAGTGAAGAAAACTAATTTCTGTCACTTGTGTCCTCATCTCATCCTTTCAGTCTATATGTGAAAATATAGTCACAATCTGACCAGCTTTTTCTTATGACTCAGTTCTTGTTTCATTACTGCACATAGCTGAGTTATTTAGAGGTAATTCCAAAATCAATATTACATTTAACAGAAACTGGGGAGGGTGGTGTGAACCCAGCAGATATGGCTGTTTTACTAGGAAATCAGAAAAATATTGAAAGGGTAAAAAGTGAGGATGAAGTAAGGTAAAGGTTTTGCAGACAAAATGACTGAATTATTTTCCCAAGGAGAAACAGCTGTGTATTCTCTTTGAGAAGTAGATGGGTTGCCCATTGCATGCCTCCATTGACAGACTAGACAGAAGAACAACAAAAGAAGCTGGAGGGACTAATAAAACTAAGATTCACAACTTGGTGGTAAAAAAAAACAGCTGTGCTTAAAGTGGGGTCAAAGGAGGTGATCACCTTGCTAGAGACAGGAGGTGGGTCATACAGACAGAAAGGACAGAACTGGATGTTAAGAAACATAAATATGCACTCAACAAGGATGATGAGCAGTTTTATGCTACATTTTTCTTAGAATGGAAGAGAGTGGATGGGGAGTCAAAGTCATTAATAAGAGCAGATTTTAATGCCACCCTAGAGACACTGAGAGATATTATTTACATAGGGGAATATAATACCACAGTTCAGAGGAAGCTGGACAGAAACATGAAAGCCAGGAATTGTAAGAACTTATGGAGAGAACGGAATGAAAACGGGGAAAAAAATATATATGTGTATATATATATATATATATATATATATATATATACACACACAAAAGGAATATTCCAACACAGGCAGATAGACTGAACAGATTTTTGTGGAGAGAGGAGCATGTCTAAAGTATCAGAACATTCAAGATAAAAATCTGCTTATCAACCACACACCAGTGACAATATTAATAGCTAGAGAGTGGCATGTGCAAAGGAACCTATGAAAGGGCGGTTATAAATAGAAGCAGTGGGAGAAGGGGAAATTCTGGATGGGATGATCTCAGGCACAATAAAGTCAATGTGAAGGACAACAGGGAGAAGTGGTGGGATGAAATCAAAGGAATGTAAGAAGAAAAATAATGTAGTCGGGAAGAGAGAGAGATTAAGGAACTGGAGAATCGAACACAAAAATATTGGTGCAGAGAGAATTGGCAATACAAACCACAACGTCTCTGAAGGATAATATGTTTAAGTAATAACTAATGAATGGATATGGGTAAATGAAGATTTATGCACGGTTGGTGTGGTTTGATGATGAGGGTAAAGCCTGAGTGATTAAACAAAGCCAACTATGGATGAATCCTCATACAGTCACAGCAATGAGTCAGTTATTGTCATTATACAATGACATCATTTACCTTTGTATAACAGCCATAATGCTCCTCCACGTTGTTTCCTGTTCTTCTGTGTTTGTTGATGTACTCTGCATCTGTATGGGACTTACATTCCCACTCTTGCACAGTAAAGCAGTGCTGTTCAACAGAAGCAAAGGAGAAAAGAGAATCCTCATTTTTAACTATAAAAATCTGAAAGCTTAGAGGTATGAGAGTCTGCCAAGACAGTAGAGAAATACAAGAAAATCAAGCACATTTCTTTTGTCTTGCGAATAACAGATTTTTTTTCTGTTTGGTCTACCTTCCACACATATCTGTTAAGCTCATAGCTCAAGAAATGTGGGCAAAGCCTTAAATAATGAGGGACAAAAGCCCCAAATAGGGACAGAGTATAAATGTTGCTTTTATAAACTAAGGAAACAGCTGGAATAACAAGATTTGTGTCAGCATGCATTGTCTGAAGGATATGACGTCTGAAAATCTGAAAATCAAATGCATGTCATTATTTAGTGACTTCACTCCTGAGTTTTTTGTCAGGAAGCCATAAATTTTATGATGAACAGATGAAAAATATGAGGCAAAAATCTGGACGTTTTGTGAAAATCTGAACAGTTGAGAGGCATATCTCTGCAGCATATATGAACAGAAAAAGTCTGGCTGCTCAACGGTACTTCAGTGGCCAGACTACTTCTTTACATTGTTACATGCTCAATTTACGATGGGCATGCAGGATTGTCTGCCCGATCAGTATGCTTGTTTTTGAATAATAATGACCTGTCATCACGTAAACATCAATAACAAACATACCTCCAGGGTGGTTAAACAGGATTATGCTCTGGAGTTTCTCCAAGTGCAGATCACTGTAGACAAAATCCCGTAACATACGCTAGCCAGAAGCAGGTCTCCCTCTATGTACCAAGAAGTTCACAATGCATACTTGGACCTACTAGAGATACTCACTATCCAACCTAACACTTTACAGGGGACTTTAATTACCCCTCTATATACTGGGAACTTTACACAGCCTCAAATCTGCAGGCACAGATATTCCTAGATTTCATAAATACAAACACCCTGGACCAAATAGTGAATACATGCACTAGACATTTCAATATACAGAACCTCGTGCTTATAAATATGGAGAACACTGCATCCCCCATGTCTCATCCTCCCTGGTAAGGTCTGACCATAAAGCTGTCTTCTTCAAAATCAAAATTAACTCCATAATCTCATTAAAAACAGTAGAAGTTAGGAACTATTCCAAGACAAATTACCTTGAAGTCATTATTGAACTATAGTCTTAAAACAGGCTTTGTACCACACGACAAGAGGACTGCAGTGGTCATTCCCCTTCATAAGGGAGAACCTTCAACAGATCCTGGAAACTACAGATGCATTAGTCTGACAAGTCTATTTTGCAAAACTATGAGAATAATTATCATAGAAATTATCACTAAGGACATTGGAGACTTCCAGACACTGGATCCATCTCAGATTGTCTTTGTCAAAGGTAGGCCATGCTTACTGAATCCAGTGTACTTCTTTGAAAGGGTCACTAAGGCAATGAATGAGGGGGAAATGGTGCATACTGCCTACCTAGATCTGGCTAAAGCACTTGATACAATACCCCACTCAGCCATTGTCAACATACTTATGGGACAGGGTATAACCTGTTTTATAACACACTAGATAACTAGATGGCTCAATGCTAGGACTCAGGAGGTTTGAAACAGTTAGGCCACCTCCACAAAGAGGCCATTCACCAATGGAGTCCCCAGGATTCTGTGCTAAACCCAGTCCTGTTTGGAATCTACTTCTTAGATGTCAAAGCCCATGTCAAAGGACTTTGGCTGACCACGTTCACAGATGATTGCAAACTGGGAGCAATCAGTGAATCCTCCCAAGATGAGAATACCATTCAGGAAGGATTAATACAGATAAATGCTTGGTGCCAAAGCCATGACTTAAAACCTCAATACCCAGAAATACATTATAGTACCTTTTGTGAAGTCTACCACCCCAAGTAAGTAAGTCATCAATAAAACACCTTTCAAAGTTGATTCACTGGTCAGGGATATCAAAACTTATGTAGATGGTAACTTAGCCTTCGACCAGCTTGTGTCCATGGTAGTAAGAAAATCTATCTATGTTGCTCAACATATAAACATCTTATAAGCAAGGTCATCATACCACTGTGCTTGGCCCTTATCAGACCCATCATAGAGTATAATGCCCCCTTCGGTATGTACCTGACCACATGCATGCACCAGCTGGAATGTCTACAAAGATTCTTTACAAAAGAAATACAGGAAGTAGACACAGTGCCCCATGCTGATTGCCTCAAAGACCTGTCTCTTTACTCGGTATGACACAGACTTCTGAGAGTTGATCTTGGTGTGTTATATAGGGCAACCCTGGACCCTGTTTTGATGAACCTTTTGCACAACCGCAAAATAAACAGCATCGGAACTACTAGATTAAAAGACCTAAATTTTGCTTGTGACATAAATAGCACATTTATTTATTTATTTATTTATATTTATTTTACGTTTGTTAACTGGGTTAGTCTGACTGAGCTTTTGGTTAATTTTTAGCAGAGACCTGGAGAGAAAAGCTCCTCAGTGAATATAATTTAACAAAAATCAGTTACAGTCAGCAAAAGATTGCAATCAGGTTACAATAACATATTAAATGAATAATACCTACATAATTGTTTCTGGGTTTAGAGAGCATATATACAAACATTGGATGGAGATATGGGGAAATAAAGTGGAGATGACCAATAAGACAGACAGGTTAAAGTTATTTTTTTTTAGGAGCAGTCTGATAGAGTATAGATAGAATAGACAGGGAGGAAAGGTAGTAGTGGGGGGGGGATATTACGAAAGAATGAATAGAAGGAAGAAAGATATGGGAGAACAATGTTAGAAATAAACTTGGAGTAAGGAGGAATATTTGCTGTTAGGATATTAGTTTCAGGGGGGATGACTACAGTGGCAGGACCATTTTTTAGTTAGGTATTTTCGGGTGGATAATTTGAAATGCTTGCTATGGTCAAGGGACTTTATTTCTAGGGGTAGTTGGTTCCAGGATGTGGCTGGGTTATAGTTATAGAGTAGACATCCTATTTTAGTTTTGGGTTTATAAATCTGTAACAATCTTTGGTCCGAGCTGCGTAGAGTCCTAACTGGGGAGTATTTAGCTATGATAGATGAGAGGCTGGGGCAGAAAGATGGCAAATACAGGATGGAGTGGATAATTTGTAGTTGATGTAGTAGGAGCAGGTGAGGGAATTCAAGCCAGTCCAGTTGCTTAAGTGATGAGCAGTGGTGAGACTTGTAGATTTGGTTTGCTGCGAATCTGGCCACCTTATTATAGGTAGTTTCAAGTTTAGAAATGGGTGTGGTGTTAAGGTTTGTGAATATGTGACAGCAGTATAGAAGTGGAGAGAGTTATTCTGGCTGTGTTGGTTAAGTATTTCTTGTTGCAGTAAAGGTGTCCAAGTTTCTGGTTAGTTTTTTTGATACAGTTTGCAACATGTAGATCAAGCTTAAGCTGATCGTCTTTTGTGACACCTAGCAATTTAGTGCTAGGTTCTGCTGTGATGATGGTGTTATTGCTTGATAAAATGTTAAATGTAGTTTTGAGATTGGTGAGGTTTTTGGGGAGGACGAGTAGGAGCTTAGTTTTCATAGGATTAAGAATTAGTTTGTTATCCCCAAGCCATGTCTCAATGGTGTTGAAGGATGCCTGGGTAGCAGAGTGGAGGTCTGATGGGTTATCTGCAATGGTGATGACAGTAGAGTCATCAGCATATTGGACAAGTGATGACTGGGGACAAGAGGTATAGAATAAGTTAGTGAAAATATTGAAGAGCAGTGGCCCTAGGATAGATCCCTGGGGGACACCCATTTGCACAGTGGGGGGGAGGTAGTGCAGAGAGACATTTAACTGATTGCTGGCAGTTAGAAAGATAGCTACAGAACCGGGAGATAATAGGGGAGAGAGTTTTAAGTTAGTGAGTTTGTCCAAGAGGAGAGGGTGGGAGACAGTGTCAAAAGCTTTAGAGAGGTCAAGGAACAGGCATGAGACTAGTATAATGTTATCACGAGCAAGAGAAACTGTACTGATGAAGGATATTAGTGCAGTTTTTATACTATGATTATTTGTGAATGGGTATTGTAAAGAAATGTTTCCATATAGAGGGGACATAGGATTCAGAAACAGAGCGGTTGATCAAGATAGAAACAGGATAGGCCAGGGATTCAGAGGCAATCTGTAGGAAATAGGAGGGTAGATTATCAGCTGAGGAGGAGCAGCGTTTGAATTTGGAGATTAAGGATTTTATATAGTTAGCTGGTATTGCTTTAAGAGAGAAAGAGTTTGAAGGGTTGGGAAGAGAAACTGAGTTAGTGAGGGTGTTGACATTGTTGCTAAAGGGAAGAGAATTAATTAAGATGGTTATCGAGTCTATAAAATGATTGTTAAATTTAATGGCAGTGTCTTCTGGGGTTTTATTAGGGCAAGGGTTAGGAGGGGAAGGGTTTTCAGGATGTAGAATATGATTGATAGAGTTCCAGAATTTTTTAGGGTCTGATTTTAGAGTATTTTGTGTGTGTGTGTGTGTGTGTGTGTGTGTGTGTGTGTGTGTGTGTGTGTGTGTGTGTGTGTGGAAGGGGGTTACATAGAAGTTCAATTTGTCTTTGTGGATTATTTTTTTATTTTGTTTCTAAGTTCTTTATATGTCTGAAGGAGAGAAGGGGTCCTGGTTTTTGTCCATATTTTCCATATCCTGTCTTGGTTTTTCATGAGGGTTCGGGTAGATTTAGTAAGCCAAGGAGCTGTGTTGAATTTGATTCTAATTGTGTGGAGAGGAGCGAGGGAGTTGAGAATGTCAAGGAAGGTGGTGTTGAAAGCTTCTTCTAAGGGGAGAGTGGTGAGAAGAGTCCAGTAGGGGTGGGAGGTTAGCATAATGGTTAAGGTGTTTACCTTACAAACACAACATGCAGGGTTTGATTCTCACAGGAGGTAATTGGCTAGGCTTAAAATAGCCCACAACTGTAGTTAGTCTAGTACTAACCTATGAACATACGAACCTATGAGTTAATTCTAGAGAGTAGGTCAATGAAAGAGGGCAGAAATTTGAAAGTTTGCGGGAGGTAATATACTTTCAGGGTCTGGCAAAGTGGAGAGTATGTCTGGTGACAGCTAAAGGGCAGTGGTCACTAAAGGCATTTGGAAGGGTCTGGGGGTTATGGTAGTTTTGAGGGTGGAAGACCAAAATCCAATCTAGAAGAGAGCTTGGGAGGTGAGATTTATTAATATAAGTGGGGGTTGTGATTAGCTGCTCAAATCCGTGCAAGTTAGTACAAGACGTAGGGTCGGGAGCTTGTATTGAGAGCCAATCTATATTTACATCTTCCAGTATGATGATTTTGTTGCAGATGGTCTGAGAGAGGTGGGATAGGATGCTTTCAAGTATGTTAATATTATCTCCAGGGGGGATATAGATTGCTGCAACAGTTATGTTAATGAAATTGGTAAGTTTGAAGTTGGTTAGTAGAAGTTCAGCTGTAGAAAAGGAGGATAAATAGCACATATTGGAGAGACAGATATGTTTCTCAGAGAATTCTCAAAGAATTCCCTTTCTTTGGAACAGGCTCCTCATCCATGAGAAACAGAATTCTTCCCTAACCCTTTTTAAGAGTAACCTGGACCAATGGATGGGTAATCAGAAATTCACCCCTGGTCTGGCTTCTGCGTCTCAGATGGACATAGACAGTCAGTAAATCACCACATATATAAATCAAATTTGTAGGTCATATTTGAGTTTCATGTCTAAGTTTATAAGGGCCTGAGTGGTCATTAGCCTAGTATACACCTATGAACTTATGAATCTATGAACCTGTAAGTTTTGTATTTGAAGGACTACTGATGGTGAGGGTTCAAACAGAAAACCAACTAACTCCAAAATAATGTCACCCTCTATAAACTTACAAGCGAAGAAAACAAAACCCAGGTAGTAAATATGAACGCCAACTTTAATGAAGCGCTTTTCGTCCAACTAATTTGTTGGACTTCTTCAGATACATTTAACAAACTGACTCTGAATTTTAAATGCCATTTTAAAAATCACATGATCAAAGTCTTAAAGCAATATCATTCATCTAATAAATAAGCTTCACACAATTAACTAAAAATTAATTTAAACGTATATATTCAAACATTCAGCATCTATAAATAAACCTCACACTCATTCATATACAGATAAAAACCATTTTAGCCACTCTAATAACTCATTAAATAAAAATATTTTCATTAAATACAATATTATAATAATGAATATCCTATTATCTATGTATATATATATATATTTTTTTTTAATTTCACAGCATTATATGCATGTATATATGTATATATATATATATATATATATATATATATATATATACATATATACATACATATATACACACACACACACACATGCACATATGAAAACAGCATACCACATATCTTTATCTATCCAGACTTTTTAGTTTTAATAAACATTTTATTGTGCATTTATCATTAAGGCCAGCATGGCAATGAGCATTCAGCTTTAATTACCAAAAGAGCTCCAATCTTTCTAACCATAATGAACAGGGACCACCTCTAACAGTATTAAATACATGGTCTATTACTCTAAATTTAAATTTATGTAAAGGGAACAATGCAGTATGTTTTGCTAAAGCATTATCAATTTTATGTCTATCTATGCTATAAAGGTGCTCATATATTCAATCCCTTAGGCGGCAGTCCGTTTTGCCAATATAAAACGATGATCATAACTGGCATTTAGCTAAATAGACCACGCCTTTTGAGTTACAATTGTATTTCATCTTATTGGTTATCTTAAAATTATTCACAATTACACTGGCTCCTTCCTCTATATACTTGCAATATGGACAATTACCACACTGCTTCATACCTACATAAGTACCATAATCATATTTCATTCTTTCCAAAAGGCTTTTAAAATTGGATCCTTTACAATAGACAAACTTAGGAATTTCACCTAACTTAGTATATAAGTCAAGATCCTCTGCCAACAGGTTCCAATTCTTGCATATGCTATTTTTAATATAATAAGAATATGCGGTGAATGTCATAATATATGCTAGATTATAATTTTGACCTTGGGTACCTTTATTTAGGACTGGTATTATTTCTTCATTACCTACCACCTTATCTATATCAATTCCTACATTTCTATTTTGTCTCAAAATCGGTTTATAAACCCCATTGGGCCTCTTTATTCTTACTTCATCTATTAGTTCATCTAAGATCTCTGAGGGGTAACCCCTTTGAAGAAACATAGTTTTAAGATTGAAACATTCACCTATAAAATCTTGGTCAGCAGTCACCATATGTGCAGCTCGCACTAGCTGTCCTTTCACAACTGAACATTTCTGATATTTAGGTTGTGCGCTAGTATAGTGCAAAAAAGTGTTGGAATAAGTAGATTTCCGAAATATTTTTGCTTCCAATCTATTATTTGTGTAATTTTTAATCAAATCAACGTCTAAATATAAAATACGATGTTCATGAAAGGTGTAAGTAAACTGCAGAAATTCAGATGTATTATTAAAATACTCCACCAATTCTTTGGCTCTAATATCATTGCCTTCTATTAGCATAAACATATCATCTAGAAATCTTATGTAAAATTTGATGGTATTATTTATTTCCTCATTGGCCATGATAAAAGTATTTTCCCAGTGTGACATAACCAAATTTGCATAACTAGATCCACAGGGGGAGCCCATTGCTACCCCTTTGGTTTGCAAGTAATAAGTTTTATTAAAAACTATATAATTATTGCTCAAAATGATATCTAATAACTCTTCTACCAGTGAAATCTCCGCGGATGGGGCACACAAACTTCTCATTCTAGCACTGACCCACCCTATACCTTGGTCATGAGGAATACACGTATAAAGGTCCTTAACATCTACTGTAAGGAAATTAAGGGCCATATTAAACTTCATATTATTAAGCCTATCGAAAAATGACCAGGAATCTTTGGAGGTTACATTTTCCATCGCTACATATTTTTTTAGGAGGGTGTCAACAAACTTAGCACAGGCATATGTTGAACCCTGTCTACCATCAACTATTGGTCAAAGCGGGGGATTATGAATATCTTTATGGAGCTTAGGTACCCCAAACATAATCGGAGTCAAAGATGACAAAACTTGTAAATAATTAACGACCTGCACATCAATCTTGCCTCTGTATATAAATCATTGATATAAATTTTTATTCACTGGTTAGCCACATTATATTCATGAAGGGATGCTTCTGAGTATACTTCCGAATTCAATATATATTGAATTCTATGTTCGTAATCATCTAAGTCCATGATTACTAGGCCCCCTTCTTTATCTGGTTTGCTTACCCATACCTTAGCTGTACAAAGAGAATTAAATAAATCCCTTTCATACTTATTTAAATTATAAGACTGTTTTCTGTCAGTTTTAGACAACATTCTTAAATCAAGTTCACAGACTTTTTCAAATAGTTGTAACATAAAATGCAAAGGCGGATTAAAGCAACTAGGCAGCTTAAATTGATTATAAACGTTTGACTGAACACCCAACATTTGATGTAAATTCATTTTCCTGACAAATAACTTTAAATCACATATTGTGCTAGCAATATTCATTTTAGTAGTTGGAACGCAACTTAGACCTTTTGCCAAAACATCAGCCAGTTCAACGGAAACATTAAATGATGAATAATTATAAATAGAAATGTCTCCTTGGCTATTTTTGACAATAACTAAGTTTCTGCTACAAAATGAGGTAGGGGTTACCTCCTGTTGTTGTTCTTCCTCTGATTGTTGCGAAACTGGTGTGCTTTGTCCTTTGGAAAACCCTGCCCTGAATGACCAGTCATTTGTTGATTATTAAATCCATTCTGTCTGTTCATTTCACAGTTGTTTTCTCCGTTCATTCCATGGTTATTTACACCGCGGTTCTGATTTTGATTTTTGATGCGGTCACTTCTTCTTACCGCATCAGACTCTTCTGAAGGCCCTGTAGTATCTAAATTTATGTCTTCAGGTACAGATGGTATTGCATGGTTTTCCACTGGTTAACCAATCCTTGTCTAGGAAACCAAGACTGAGAGGGAGGAGGGCGTGGATAGGCAGTGCCTTCCCGATACTGAACCAACTAACACAGAAACTTAAGGAAAAGAAAAGGCAAGGGTGATAAGCTGATTAGGAGGAGAACAACAAGAACATAGAAGGTGATCTAATGTAAATGGATATGAAAAAGGATTACTATGGAGAACTTTACAAGGAAAGCAGCCTCAGGAAGGAAGTGATGTAAGAGATGGGCTACAATCAGGAAGAGTTATGTAGTACTTATACAGAAGAAGAACTTAGGTGCTTCTATAACTGTAGATAAAGTGTGAAAAGTGCTGAAGAAGATGAAAGATAGGAAAACAGGGAAACAAGTTGGCTTCTCTGTTGAGATCTACTTGTGGTGACATAATATGGCTGACACTGATGGAAGAGTACAGGAAGATGTGAGAATAGGTAAGGTCTCCAAAACTATGGAAAATGCTAGAACAGTACTTATATAAAAATACAATATGGATAAAATGGACACAAAAAATTACAGAGCCATCACTCTCATAAATACAGACATTAAGCTACTTGCAAAAATTCTTGAACAGAGATTGGACAGTGTATTACAGAGTATTTTTGAAGAATGACAGAATGGATTTACAAGTGGAAGGAGAGCAGAATGCAACTACAAAGCCGTATTAGAATTCTTATATAAAGATGAGGAGAAGTAAGGATGGGGGGAGGGTCAGTTTTCTTCATCATAAAAAAAGCTTTTGACTTGGTGGGATGAGAGTTCCTATGGCAGACACTGAAAAACCGGGGAGGGGGTATGGTAAAAATTTTCAGGTTGTACAAGGGTGATCTACAGCAACCCAAAGCTGGAATTTATTGTAAATGAGTGAATTTATGGTGAGACAAGTGTGGAGAAGGGAACCAGAGAAGGGTCCCCCACTATCTCCAGGACTCTTGAAAGAGCCATACAATTCAGGGAGGAACCAGAGAAATGCTAGACAAGGAAGGGTGCTATCTTTGTGGTGCTTGGAGATGAATGCATACTTTTACCTAAAGATGTTGAGAGTGGCTTGGAAGTGATACTGCTCATCTTGTCCTGACTCATTGAATGCTCAAGACTAAGATGTAATAAAGAAACAACCATGTTTGTAAGAACAGACAAATGTAAAAGCAAAGGGAAAAACAAAAGAAATAAGGGAAGGGGAATACCTGAAATACTTGCTTTTGAAAGTGAAGAATATAATGGGAGATACTATGCAGATGAACCTAAAAGAGCTCCCAAGCAAAATTGATAGTGACCAGAAGAGGAGACAGAAAAATGGTTACACTCACGAGAAAAGCACATACACTCAAGATAATGGTAAGCCCACTATTCCTATGCACAATTAGATACGTGTCCTTTGACTGAAGCTACAATAAAATACGGAAAAATGCAGACTCCAACAAGGAGATGGATGGAGAAAGGTAAAAGTACAAGAGTGACAAAGAATGGGTTGAAAATGCCAAGAAATTGAGGGTGGTGTAATTATGGGTCTGCAGCACTATTTAGCATACTCATTAACATCAAATCATTAGTAAGGCTGCAGTGGTGCAGAGGTTAGCATTGTCACCTCACAGCAAGAGGCTTTCTGGTTCGATTCTCGGCTGGAGTGCTTTCTGTGTGGAGTCTGCATGTCCTCCCCATGGTTGAGTGAATTTAAAGACATGCAGGTAGGTACAAGCATGTGTGTACCTTCTTTGAAGGTTGGGCGCTGGGCTGGCAACTTGAGACTGCAAAAATTCACTACCAATCATTAGCAGACCGGTGTTCCACTGTGGTGACCCCTAACTGTGAAAAGCTGAAAGACAATTTTGATTAGCATCAAATCATTAGACTTCCAAACTAGAGACAGAAAACAGACTCTTAATCCCACAGTATCAAATAGTAGGATAGTGGGGAATGGGAGAGTATCTAAGCAGAGCATTATTTTGAAAGTTAACAAAGATGGAATAAAGAGAAGCAGAAGATAAAATATAGGAAAAATAGGGTTGCGAGAAAAAAGAGGAAAGAAAAAAGGAGACTGGGACAGCAGAAACAAAAAAATGTAGAAAAGCATTGCATGATGGAAAAACATCCTTTAAAACACTTGATAAGATCAAACCACAAATGCAGGACTGGCAGGCATATCTTCTTCTTTCGGCTGTTCCCATTAGGGGTCACCACAGCGGATCAACTGTTTCCATTTCTTCTTGTCCTCTCCATCTTGCTCTGTCACACCAACCACCTGCATGTCCTCTCTCACCACATCCATAAACCTTATCTTAGGCCTTCCTCTTTTCCTGTTACCTGGCAGCTTCATCCTTAGCATCTTTTCCCCAATATACTCTGCATCCCTCCTCAGTACATGTCCAAACCAACGTAATCTTGCCTCTCTGGCTTTGTCTCCAAACCTTTCAACCTGGGCTGACTCTCTAATATACTTATTCCTAATCCTGTCCATCCTCATCACACCCAGTGCAAATCTTAACATCTTCAGCTCTGCCACATGAAGCTCTGACCCCTGCCTTTTTGTCACTGCCACTGTCTCCAACCCATATAACATAGCTGGTCTCACTACCCTCTTGTAGACCTTCCCTTTCACTCTTACTGGTACTCGTCTGTCACAAATCACTCCTGACACTTTTCTCCACCCACTCCATCCTGCCTGCCTGAGCATCTTCACCTCTCTTCCACACTCACCATTACTCTGAACTGTTGATCCCAAGTATTTAAACTCATCCACCTTCACCACCTCTACTCCCTGCATCCTCACCATTCCTCTGTCCTCCCTCTCATTCACACACATATATTCTATCTTAGTCCTGCTGACCTACATTCCTCTTCTCTCTAGAGCATATCTCCTCCTCTCCAGGGTCACCTCCACCTGTTCCCTACTCTTACTAAAGATCACAATGTCATCTGCAAACATCAGGCATATACAGTTCTGAAAAACTGTTGGTAGAAAAATGAGAGGGAATGGGAGAAAATGGAAGAAATAGACCTCAAAATATGTACATTAGGAATACCTCATGAGGGAAATCAGGTAAAATAAAAGAATGAAAATACAGAAAAATATATATGAAATTGTATACATACAACTAGGAAGATTGTAGTGGAATCCTTAAGGTAAGATGAATCAAGATGAATTATCCACATGAAAGTCACCATAGATGAGGTCCCTCACCATATCATGGATAGCTACAGGTCACCATTTATGCCCCATAGAGACACATGACCCTTATCTAAATCTACTAGAGCCAGTCATCATCAAAACAAGCACCCTAGTCATGGGTGACTTACCTACCCCTCTATAGACTGGGAAACATACACTGCCTCAACTGACAGGCACAATGTTTCCTACACACAAACATGGGAGAGTGTTGCACCCCCCCCATGTCACGTCCTCAGTAGTGAGGTCTGATCACAAAGCTGTCTCATGTGAAGTAGAAATCAACCTGGAAAGTCCACCCGAGTCAGTGATATTAGGTGATCGTTTGGCAGAATTTAAGGTTCCCTTAACCCTGGGACCACTATGCATAATTATTCACAGAGCCCCTATACAAATATGTGAATGGCTACATAGAGGCTGCTGTACCTACTAGAAATCAACCCAAAATAAACATTAAAAGCAAACCCCACTGGTGGACTCCCCTGCTAAAAAGGGTATATAATAAAAGAAGAATATTCATTACAAAAATTAGGAAGAGCAACTCCCTTAAATATGAGTGTTCTCTTATACAACTAAACAAGAAACTAATAGATCTAATTAAGTCCAGCAAGGCCAACTATAAGGTCAGTATAGCCTCACAGGCTAAAGTCAATCACAAGGCCTTCTTCTACTTTGTCCAGAGCCTTAGAGGTAACAAATAACAGTGAGTGAACATTTCTGGTTGCCTCCTGAACAGTCTAAAACATGACCTATCAGGAATATTTGAGGAACTCTTCAGCCATAGTCTTAACATAGGCTATGTTCCAAGTGAATGGAGGACCACAATTGTTCCTCTCCAGAAGGGTGGACCATCAGAAGACTCAGGGAATTACAAACCCATGAGTCTAATAAGCCTAATATTCAAAGCCATTCTACAAATTATCATGGAAATGATAAACAAGAACATTGGCAACCTGCAGAGACTGGACTCATTCCAATATGACTTTAAGAGAAGATCATGCCTTCTTAACTTGATAGACTTCTTTGAGAGGGTCATCAAGACTATGGAAGAGGGTAAAACAGGTTTTTTGACCTGGCTAAGGCACTTGATACAATACTCCACTCAAGCATATCGTTACATAACTCACTAGATTATCAGCTGTCTCACAGACAGGACTTAAGAGGTCAGGATTGATGAGACCACCTCAACAAAGAGACTGGTCATCAGTGGAGTACCCCACGGTTCCATGCTGGGAACACTACTGTTTGGCATCTACTTCTTAGAAGTCAAGGCTAACATAAAAGGCTTCTGTCTCACCAAATTCGCAGATGGCTGTAAAATGGGAGCTATTACAGACTCCTCCCAAGACATCAACATCTTGCAAGAGAATGCCAAAAAAATACATTACAATGCCCTTTAGGAAACTGTTAAACCAAGTTAATTACTCCATCTATAAAATGTCCCTAAAAGTTGACCCAATAGTAAGGGATATGGGAATGTATGTAAACAGCAATCTAGCCTTTGATCAACATGCAGCTGAGATAATAAGAAAATCATTCTATGTTGCCCAACTTACAAGTAAGGGTATGGTATCCAGGTCCAAGTTAGTTATAGTACCATTTTATTATCAGACCTATCATTGTATATAGGGCCTCCTTTAGCACGTATTTAGCCAGACACTTTCAAAGAAGTTAGAATGCCCAAAAACGTTTTTCACCAGGGTAATTTTGGGTATGAATATCCTGTCCTACACAGATTGCTTAAAGTTTCTGTCTCTGGTAGCTGAAAGGGGATTTTTGTCTGCTTAACAGGGCTTCCTCAGCCCCATCCCATATTGCTTTGTTGCATATGCACAGAATGAACAGCACCAGAAACACTAGCTCCTGGGATATGAACTTTGCTTGTGACATAAAGAGAACATGTTTGAGAGACAGATATGTGTCCCAAAGGATTCCTGCACTATGGAGTAGGCTCCTAATCCACCTAAAACAGAGTTCATCCCTGACCCTATTCAAACAGACACCTTGACAATTGGATGGGAAATCATACATTTTCCCCCAGTCTGGCCCCATGTCTCTTTTGGACAGAGGCCATTAATAAGAAAAGTATTATCCTACTTAACACCCCCCTTGCAAATCTTTACTTACCTCCCTATTAACATGCCCCCCTCCATTTATGCACTCGTTATACTTGGGACCCAAATGGTTTGGGGTGTACAGCTAGGCTTGTAAGGGTCCCAGTGTTCATTAGCCTAGTAACAACCTATGAACCTATAAACTGGATCAAGTTGAAGAAGGTCATAAAGACAGTGGAGGAGGTAGAAACAGTGCAAGGCATGCCACACATTGGAGCAATATCTAAGAATACTACATCAGTGGTCCTTAATGCCAGTGAGGTTAAAGAAGGAAAGAAGGATGTGAGGAGACACCTTTTGGAAATGCAGTACAGAGAAGCCAGGCATGACATAAATGCAGTTGGAATGCACATGGGAAAGACATGTTTGGGAGAAAACAACTAAGCTATGATGAAAATGTTAGTAACAGATGTGTGTGTTTTTTAATTGAATTGTACAGATTTTAGGTCACATTAAAGCTGGGAAAAGTTATGAAATTATTTATTGTGGTCTCATTTTTTTATATCACAAAAACCTGTCATTTTAACAGGTGTGTGTAAACATTTTTATATCCACTGTAAGTTGATTTTAAATGCTTTATTAAATTAAATTTAATTTAATGTACATATTTATATAAAAAGTTTCTGAAATTATTTTTTTTTATTTTTTTAAAGTGTAATAATAAACTATCACATTTCAACAATGATGACTTTGCTATTTAAACAAGTATTTGGAATACTATAAGTTATTCTGATACAGTCCTGACTCAAAGGAGAGATGAAATCACTTAATAAAGTATAATAATTGTTTGGTGAGATCATTTTCTGGTGGCGGTATTTTTTCTTTTACAGTTTTCCTTGTTTGGAGTTTACTATTTCCTTCAAGAGCTCAAGTTTGGCTATTGTTGGTTTCGTCCTTCATTTCTGTATAGCTAATTTATCAGATATGTCTGGCCTAGAAGTTATCAGTGGTATGCCAGTCTATACCATTCAATTTCAAGTGAGTTTAAAATGTTGTTTGGGAACATTACTTTGAGGCTGAATATCATGCAAACTTCACTTGATAATGTATCACAACAATTTCATTATGCTTATGGTTCAGATGATATGTTCTATAAAACCAACAGTACTGTGGTTGATTTGGCAGCAACTTGTTCATATTCCAATGAAAGTATCCAGGTGATTAATGAGCATCCTTTTAGTAGCTGACCATCAGTGGTAACTTACAATTGTCACTTGACTTATCTTTTGTGTAAGCTTGAAAATCCTTCTTCTATTTCAACCTCTGATATATTTACCATCAACAATATTGAAGGTGCAGCAGTGAAGATTATAAGAAACTGTTAAAGCCTTTTTTTTTTACAAACATTGAACAAACATCCGACTTTGATTTATGATAATTATAGTTAGAAAAGTGTATTATATCCAAAATAGTTCCTGTGGGGCTTCATTTTTCAAAAATTCCCTAATGGCATTACAGAAGATTATCCATTTTTTAATTAATTGAAATAATTCTTTAACAACACAGAACTACAATTACTATGTAAGTTAATTCATTTTGGTGAATGGAGCATTAGCAATTTAAATGTGGAATTACTTTCATTGTATGTGACTTTATTGCTTCTTTTACTTCCCTTCAATTTACTTCTGACTATATGTGCTTTTTGTTTGTAGCAAATGTTATGTTAAGACAGATATTAAAAGGAAAAAAGAAGAAAATTAAACATGTCCAAATGGAGTAAGCCAATAACAATGCATGCAAGCTTTCAAGTTGCAATATGAAGCATCAGTTAATGGGGAGTGTTGTGGTAACTCATACCAATGGTACAAAAAAATACAGGCCAGGAGACTGAGTATCAAACTACGACTTCTAATTCCACTAAAGTGAATTAAGCAATTAAAATTCTACTCCACAATGTTGTAACAGGATAAGAGTTAAAAATTTGGATATTGCCTAAATGACCCTTGATGATTTTTTTACATGTTGCTTCCTAGAGGGTTCTTCCTACATAAGAAGAACAGAAGATGTTTTATAATGTGACCTGAGGGTAGTTGAGTAAGAGAGGAATAGGCAATGGCCATCAAAGGAATTAAGTTATGTTACTGACAATAATATTTCCTCTTGTGGTGAGCAAGTTACTTTCAACTTTATCCAAGAAGCATTTTTTCTAAACATTTAGACATTGTTAGCCAAGGTTTTTCATCTGTATCTAGTAGAAGATGATATTTGATACAATTCTTAATTAATTTAAAAATATTTGTTAGAAAATTCAGTTTGGTGTATCTATTCAGTAATTCTAAAATTGAATGTAATTGCTTCGTTAAGCCTTTCACATTCAACCTGTCACTTACAAACCTTTCAGGATTCTTGTGACAGTGATATAAAAAGTTGTTGCAAAATCACCTAGAGCATGTGTGTGTGTGTGTGTGTGTGTGGTTTTTTTTTGTTATTAAACTCAAGAATCAACAACAAGCTTGTTTTAAAGTTAGTTTATAAAACAATTGAGATTTATGAGAGCTGATAAAGGTGGTGATTTTGTTATCATGTGTCAAGAAGAATATGTTAGGCCCATGGAGGGCATGTTATAAAATACTTAAGAATTTTGGAAGGGTAACCTTTATGATGCATATTCCAGTTATAAAAAGTATTATACTTTCATAGTCTTGGTTCAACAAGGTTATCTAGAATTAATATTTATTCATTTGTTAATGTTGATTCTCCCAGAATAGTGTTTTTATTGGTATTCCAAATGTTCATAAATCTGGTTATCCATCACAATTTAGACCCAAAGTCTCTTGCCATGGCAGTGTGACGGAGGGTATTTTAATCTATGTAATACCCTTCTAAATGCCATAAAGTATTATGAGTAACAACCTTCTAACAATGATGTCATTACTATTTAAACCAGTATTTGAATACAGACTAAAGGGAGTTCTATTAAAGACTGCGGGGATTTTTTTGGACAAGATACAATTTTTTCTTTTGATGGTCAGAGACCATGATCCTCACATTAGACCAGTATTCCAGTGAATGGAAGTATAAGGTTTGTTACACAATTTATATATTCTTGCACTGAATACTCTAATGCTAGGATGAACATTTGTTTGTTACTTGAACTGGTTTTGGGAAATAATTATTTCATTTATAATTATCAGTGCTACCAGCAGATCCAGGGGAATGGCAATAGGAGACACAATGGCTCTGTCTGTTGTTAATCTAGTGCAATCTTTATTATTTAACTAAAGTCTACTTGTTTTCCTAGGTAGCTTTTTCCAAATGACTTGCAGATGATCTTATTTTCATTTGGTGGGGCACTGAAGAAAAGTGCAAGAATTAAATAACAGCACTTCATTAACTTTTACTTTAGCCTCACTAGGTCTCACGATCAATTTTTTAGGCATAAAACTTACTATGGACTTTTAATTGCACTGTTTAAACAGTAGAAATTTAAAGGAAAACAATACTCATTAACCATTGTGTTCAGTTTTCCAGCAACTATCCCTTATTTATGAAATGTAATATTCCAAAAGGGTAAATAATATGGGCTTCTAGGTTGACTACAAATGATGAAGAATTTTATGCTAAAGTAAAAGTTATTTCTAAAAAACAGGTTGTCAGAAAGAATTCCTAATATCTAACATTAACAAAGTAGTCCAAAAATAAGTAATTTATTTCACACAATATTAAAAATTTAAAACAAGCAATAATTAATGGAAATGAAAAATTGTTTGGAACTCCTATGTGTCTAGATATGTGAGTGGATAACCATAGCATCAAACAAATTATAGTCAACAATTAGAATATCTTCAAAGGCAATATTATTTAAAGTTGTAGGACAACTTCCCAAGTTTCATTATAAAAAGAAATAAGTTTTAAAAAAATTAATGGAGGAAAAATGAAACCATAGTGCATTTATCATCCACAGTCAAGCTATGTGGTATGTTTAGATTTGTTTTTTTGTAAAGTTTGGAAGTACATCTTTGAGGGTCCATTCATTCTCCTTTCAAATTTTGAACAACCAGTACCATTAAAATATTATAATTGCAACTGATATGGAAGAAAAATGAAACCATAGTGCATTTATCATCCACAGTCAAGCTATGTGGTATGTTTAGATTTGTTTTTTTTGTAAAGTTTGGAAGTACATCTTTGAGGGTCCATTCATTCTCCTTTCCAATTTTGAACAACCAGTACCATTAAAATATTATAATTGCAACTGATATGGACTTGCTTAATTTGGCATATGTGGCATATCCAGTCATTTTTATATTGAGATGGCTACATGTAGGCTACAAAGTATGATTAAAGAACATGAAGCAGCGTTAAAAAATAAAGATACTATGAATGCTTTATTTTGTATTATTTATTATTTATTTTAATTTATTTGCAGTTTGTTTTCCGGGATAGTCCATTGGGCTACAAGGAGCCCATTTTCAATGGAGTCCTGGAGAGAAAATATCCGGAGAAATATAAATGCATAGTACAGAAAAAGCACAAATCCATAATATACATTTCAATTAAATGTTAAATACATATTTCGAATAGTACAAATCCATATCACACAATTCAAATAAATGTTACATAATACAGAAATAAAAAAGAGATTTTCATTAGCAAAATTATATCAGGTTAATTCAATAAGTAGTCTTTTTTTTTTTTTTTTTTTTTTTTTAGGCAATTATAATGAGGTATTTTTTTTAGTTTTTGGTTGAATACGTCCCAAGCTTTATTTAGACATGCATTAATTTGTCATAATGGAAATTGTATTTTTGCATTTTGGACCATGAACTCTGATTACAGAGGTGGAGACTTTAAAAATAAGTTGGAAGCAAAACAGACTAGAAGGCAAATAAAACTTGAACTAGGTAGAGTGCCAGGTTTGAATGACACCATAAATATCAAATGTTTTTAAAACAAAGGGGTTATTAACAGGAGTTGATTTTTAAATGTCCTGTTATTAAATTAAAATCTTGCTGAATTTACTGTTTATTTTTTAAAATGTTCTGATGAACTATGACTATCTAACAACAATGTCATTAAACCAGCATTTGGCACGCCACAAGTTATTCTGATGAAGTCCTGATGCAAAGTAGGGATGGCAGCACTTAATAAGGTATTGTAGTGTTTTGGTGAATCATTTTTCTGTTTTTTTTTTTTCTTGTTTGGAGTTTACCACCTCTTTCCAGAGCTTGATTTTTTTTGTTTGTTACTCAGAATACTTTAAATAGATTTTATGGCAGCCTTTGTAAAGAGTATCAGTCTAGCATTTTTACATTTGAAACCAATGCAGTTTTTAGGTTACTGACAATAAGTCGGGAAAAAAATGGCCTATAAACTGTGATTATTCTGCTGCAGTATAAATAATATTTTGATAAATGGTCATTTTATTTCAAATCAGTCTGACACTGTATCTGTAGATCTAACTATACAGATAATACATTCTAAAAATTGATCACTAAAGGTTAAGGCTATGAGTTTTTAATGAGTTTCATCATCTAGTTCTGAGTTTGAGTCCCTCAGTTTCTACCTAAAAGTAGTGTGACCCTGAACAAAATAATTAATTAGATAAGTATCATATGTTGTCCCTAAAAAGTGACACTTGCATTGACTGAGCTTACCCAGTTAACAGGTAAATAAAGTAAATCCTATAAAGGTAAACTGGGAAAAGGTCAGATAACACCTGCATTAAACCTTGCCAGGTTCATTGATATTTACTAATTTACTAAGCATGCAGTCCAGGAGACGATCCCAATTGCCTTAAAGCACTGTCTGGTTATACAACTTGTTCAAGGTCACACAGTAGGCAAAGGAAGGCTTAGGGAATCAATCCTTGTACCACAGGAAGCAGCTCATAGCTTTAATCCTCTGCGCTAGCTTCCAGACTCTGAATTGCTCTTTCTGAAGACTTTACTACTATTGATCACTGACAGCTAAGTGATTACTTTGTAGCCTTAGGTATCAGAGATACAGAATTATTTTTGTGTCACAAACCAAAGCTAATAAGGAAAGTGGACATCTTCACTATCTGCTTGTAAGGTCATTTTCATTGGAGACCCTTAGGATTTATTACTAGGACCTTAATTTTCTATGCCTTTCTCACTCATTTCCATCTGCAGTTATTTGCAAAGACTAATCTTAATCCAAGTATATATAAACTTTTAATGTGCTGTATTACATTCTTTATGCTATTCTTCTGATCAGTGCCAATATGTTTTACATCTAAATTTTTAGAGTTCTATGTATTAAGGGTTCGTAAGCAAAGGCATCAATTGCTACTTACTTAATGTAATACCATGTGTGGTGTCATTGTATGGCTTCAGTTAGCCCATTAATACCAAGTGAACATTCTTAACCTGTCCAGAATCATTGCTTGACAACCAAAAGTTACTTTATAACTGATTGCACATGCCTCTCCAAATGGAAGAAACAGTAATACAACATTATAAAGGAACACATTCAGTGACATTTCATTACATATTACATCCATTGCAAAAAAAAAAAAAAAAATGAAAAATGCAGTGTATTATCTAAGACACTCAATCAACCCAAAGTACTCATTCCTAGGTTCCCAGGTTAATAGGTAGTAACTAAGCTTGCACCTTTACCCCAGTAACATTCTTAATATTAGATGACCATATTAAGACAACTAGTACATGATATTCCATGGGTATGTTTGTGATTACCCACTGAATTATCACGTCTAGATGTAAAAGGACCTGGGAGTATAACACGGATGACTGTTCCAATAAAGGGAATCCATTGCATTAAATATTTACCAAACCAACAACTGTTTGAATGAGATAATGATGATAATATAAGCTTTTTTGAAGCAGGTTTTCACCCTGCCCTTAGTGTGTGGAGGTAGAAGAAGTCAGAAAGGATACAAGTCTGTCGTAGCATGAAATGTTATGTAGGGATCATCTCAAAATAACATACAAATAAACAGAGTATAATGTGAGGGATTTTAATCTGTTTGGGCCCAGTAGAGTGTTCAGACATATTTTATGATTTTGGAAGCTCAGTGGCCTTTTGAGTAAGATTATGGGTGGCATTTAGAGCTAGTTGCCCATGTGTGCAGCTTGTACACAAGTTGCAGGCATGTGCAAACAGGAAGCAATTCATAAAGATATGATGAGCTTATGTGCGTATCTTTGAAAAGTAACATAAACATGTTTATGGAAATGAGTTTATAAAGAGATGAGATGTATGTAAATACTGTACTGATGTTATGGTAATGGGGCTCCTTTCCTGCTTTTTCTAATTAAGATTCACATTTTTCTGTCTAAGAGTCCACTCCGAACATAGGTTATCAAAATGCCAGAATAACTATTTTGAATCACTTTTCAGTTAGTGAAGATATTTAGTTTGGATGCTATTCTCAATATTTCATGCTTTGATAGGTTAGTTTCTGTGGTACTGCAACCCGATGCACAGAGCAGTGCTTGAAGTAATTACAGATAATGGATAATAAATTACAATTCTGAGAAGCAAGAGGTTGTTGGCTACTTAAGAGTGGTCAAGGACATTATAAGAGTTTTGGTGAGCTTGCATGGCCCACAAACTGGAGCTGATAGAATGTGTTGTCTTCATTTTCCTCATGATACCATGGTATGTATAGCGCTCACTATACTTGCTATGGGGACTTTTGACAAATAGACTGAGAACCCATACATATTTCTTATGCTTCTGCCTCAAGGGTAGTGCAGAAGTTCCTCATTGTTATCCTAGCCCATGTGGAGAAGCATATCTATTTTCTTGAGACACCACAGGTCCAAGCCATTATGGTCTAGCATGCATCCCTGTAAAATTTGGTGTGACAAAGTGCACACAGTGGTTATCAGTAACCACCTGGACCACAGTGTCTTGGAGGGGGGCTTCATTATAACCTCACTACTGCATGCAAAATATTTAAAATTTGTTACATTTTGCACAATCTGATTCTGCATTGTTCTGATGCACTACTGCCACAATTAGTGTTAGTTGAAACAGAAGCATAGCTAAGGTTGGGGCAAGTCGGGCAACGGCCCTGGGCGCAAAGTGTTGGGCGGGTGCAATCAACCATCTATCATTCCCAAAGCATTCTTTAGTGCAATACTGTTTTTTTAGAAAAAAATGATATTGAATTTGCAGTCAGATCTGAGTGCTGCAGTGTGCCGCAGTGTTCCATGTGTGGTCTAACCTATAGCAACTGGTTTGCTACATTTCTAGCAAGCAGTTTGTTATAGTTTATGTAAGATTTTTTTTTTGTTAGCAAAACCATGTGTGCCAAAATAGCACTCCATGCAGGCAAGTATAAACTGTAGCAACAGTTTGCTACAGCTTAAATGAAGACTTTTTTAACTAATACACAAGTGCTTTAGTGTTCTGTGCAGGCAGGATATAAACTGTAGCAAACTATTTGCTACATTTGTAACAAGAAGTTTGTTGCAGTTTAAAAGAAGAAATGATTTTTGTTTTAATATGCAGAAGGAGTGTTGGAGTCAGACCACAGAAACAGGACCTGAATGGCCAGGGCAGGGGGGGGGGGGGCATGCCATGCATCACTACTAGAAGGAACTATTTTTTTTTCTTCAGTGGAAGAGCTGAGGAGTCATGGAGTGTGATTTTAATTCTGTTTGGTATTGTTTGTGGGTGAGGTAAGTGTGTGGCCTTCAAGATACTAGATGCTTTGCTTACCTACACTCAATCATGTCAATGCAAAATGGCCCTGTGCTTTGCTATTGCCTGGTGCCAGTAGCAATGACATACATGATAGTTCTCCACCTGTCCAGCCCATACTATGAATTATAGCATATTCAGTACTCTTATTTATGCCATTTTTATTGAATGAGTTACAGGATGGTGATGTTAGGTATGATAAAAACAGTCTGTGGTGCAAACTATTTTGTCTTTCCCCCATACTTGCTTACTTGTAATCACAAGGCAGATCTTATTTAAACAAGGTGCACAGCTGTTTTCTTCCATCTTTTGACAACAGCCAGAGTTTTGGATCTTGGTTAATCTTCACTTGCTAGTGGCCAAAAGGTACAGAGAAACAAATATTTTATGTCTTATAATTCATTTTAGGTTGTGTTTGTACCAAGCTGAGTCCCTAGTGCCAGTAACCTAAAAGTGCAGAGAAACAAGTATTTTAAGTCTTATTGTTATTCATTGAGGTATAGTGCTTGTTACCAAGCTTAACCCAGTATATGCTAATTCTGGGTTACTCACTGTGTCCAGTTTTAATTTGGTTGTCACTGCTTGGGTAGGCCTTCTATCTGCTATCAGAACATATATTTTGTTTGCTTTTTAGTTCAATTTTCAAACTTTTCTTGTATTTTTTTCTTTGTCACAGGCATGTATTTTAACAGGTCTACTTTACAAGATCAGGTTAACTCATGACTGAAACTGAAAACATTGAGACCAGCATTCTGAAAATGCACATGAATAAAACCTCACAATAACGAAACCCAAAATATCAAAAACAATGATGGCAGACATATGCAACAATGTCTGACACCTTGCGTTCAGTGAAGACCTGAAAGACAAAACTCAACTACTGATAAACATGCTAAATAGTCTGTATTATAATAATGATTTTACTTGTAAGGTATAAATAGTAACACCCCCTGTAATCATACTGCATTATGCTGTAATACATCATTGCGGCTTGTACACAAAACCAAGGGTGCCACGTGTGTGATGAGTAACATCTGCCATTGTTTCCTGTAGGTACATAGTATGAGCCACTACCATGTCACATTGAATTTATAACATGAACAGAGTAGTCAACCTATCTTGTTATCATAGGATCATAGCAAGTTACTAGGCTATTGGCTCTGAGGCCCTTATAAGCCTAGCCAACAAGTCAGCACCCTATGCCACTGTCCAGCAGGGACACAGGTGGAATCCCAGGAGTGTATTTTCTGTTCTCCATCCAGTTATCCAGGTTGCGCTTAAAAAGGTTTAATGAAGTACTCTGCTTTATGTGTAGAGGGAGTCTATTCCACAAAAGGGGGAGTCTGTGCGACACAAATCTGTCCTGCCAACAAGTCCTGTTGATGTCACAGAGGGTTCCTATTATGTTATCAAATCCCTGAAACTTCGAACCTGAGAACATCGAACTCAGATGTTCGAAGTTTCAGGAATTCAAACAAAAAAAATAAAAAAATAGAAACCGTAAAACCGACCTTTTTCCCTTTACCACACGGTAGTGTGATCTCAGAGTTGGTATATTTAAAGAGCGGGGTGTGGTGGATGCATCCCCCCCCCCCCGCTTGCAAGACTTTATTGTTTTTTCTTTTGTTTTTATTTATTTTTTTCTAACATTGTCTAAGTTCTGAAACTTCGAACATAAGGGGTCGACCTTATTGTGTTCGAAGTTTCAGAACATCGACAGCATAATAGGAACCCATGTCACAGACCAGGTTGAGGTCACACGTGTGGGTTACTCGAGTGGAACTTGGCTTGTGGATATGCAGCACTCCCATCAGGTCAGAGTCTGAGATTGCTTTGTATGCCAGACAGACGTCACCTCTAAGGAGTCTGTAGGAGACTGAGTAGAGGAATAGGGCTTTTAGCCTATCTGTGTAGGTAGGTGTTTGAGGCTCTGGATTCTCCTGGAGAGGAACCTCTGTGGTCTCTCCAGCTGCTTCATGTGCATTGTGAGGTACATGCCAATAGGAGCATTGTACTCAATAATGGGTCTTATAAGGAAAGAATACAGGGATGTTATGACCACCTTGTCCCTGGATGAGATACCCTTACTAATGGGGTGGGCCATGTAGAAAACATTCCGTACAATGGAGGCAATATGGTGTCAAAAGTCAGTTTGCTATCAACCTGGGTACCCAAGTCCCTCACGACTGATTGCGTGTTTAGTACCTTATTATCAATGTAATAATTTGTGGGTACATCACTCTCCCCAAAAGGGATGATGATGCATCTTTTGACATTCAGTTTGAGGCCATGTTTCTGGCACCAGTCATTTGGGTGAGACCCACTTGGAGGATATCCACATCACTAGGGAAATTGATGACAGCACCCAGCTTGTAGTCATCTACAAACTTGGTCAGCCATAGCCCACTAGATTTGGCCTGCACCTCTGAGAAGTATATCCCACACAGTAGAGCCCCCAAGACTGATCCTTGGGATACACTGCTTGTTATGGGTCTCCTACTTGAGGTGGCTTCCCCTATTTTAACTAGGTGGGTTCTATCAGTAAGCCAGTTTGCTACCCATCTAGTAACATATGGATTGATGCCTAGTTGAGACAGTTTGTCTGTTATACCTGAGTGGGGAATAGTATCGAAGGCTTTGGCCAGGTCAAGTTAGGCTGTGTGCACCATCTTCCCGTCATCTATGGTCTTGGTGACTGTATCAAAGAAGTCGACCAAATTTAACAGGCATGACATTCCCTTGACAAAACTAAGCTGTATGGGATTAAGTGTCTGGAGGTCGCAAATGCCCTTGTTAATGAGGTCCTTGATAATCCGCTCCGTGGCCTTGCAGATCAGGCTAGTAGGTTGATGGATATATAATTTCCTGGATCAGTGGATGCTCCACCTTTGTGCAAATGGATGACAGTAGCTGTCCTTCACTTGGCTGGGATGAAGCCAGTACTCAGGCTTTGCTTCAATAGGATGCATAATGGTGCTGCAAGTTCCTGCTTGAGTTCATGTAGGATGCAGCCTGGAAAGTTATCGGCTCCCATGGAGGCTGTATATTTTGCCTTTGAAAGAGTGGTGATGACTTGCTCCCTAGAGATAAGGGGAAGGGGGCAGGTACTGGTGATGTTCTGTTTTACTGATTGGGGTGGGGACAGAAGAGTAAAGTGTTCACTGAAACTGTCTGCCTGCAGGTTGGCTGTATCTACAGCATTTGTGCATGCAGTGTCATTGACCAGCAGTTCTGAACAGATCTGGGTGCTTCTCTTGAGATTGCAGACACATGTGAAGAAGGCCTTATGATTGTCTTTAGTAGATGTAGCCAGTTTGCACTCGTGGTTTGCTTTGGAGGATTTCACTAGTGCTCTTATTTGCATGTTCAGGCTAAGGAGAGATTGCTTCCAATTAGGTACCTGCGCCTTCTTGGTCCTGGACAGCAATTTTTCTTCTTTTTATTATAGACTTTTGTAGATGTCCACCAGGCAGGTTTACTCTTCCTTGAGGAGGATGATTTCATCCTGTCTGGTATTCCTGATTCCATGCAGTTATATAAATGATCATATAGTACTTTGGTGCAGGTTTGGACATATATGCTATTTCCTATGGAGGGGGAGGGGGTTGTGAAGCTGTTTATACCTTCCCTCAGGAGGTTGTATTCAGCTTTGGAGAAGTTTTTTTGTTTGACCCTAGCTGGGGGGGGGGGGGGGGGGTTGACTTTGAAAGTGACTGCTTTGTGACCGGATCTTACCAAGGATGATGACACTGTAGGGATGCTGCAGTGGTTACTCATGTTGGTTAATACCAAATCCAAGATATTTTCACCTCATGTGGGGGTGTCAACCAACTAGTCCAAGGCATTGGCATTGATGAAATCAAGGAATATCTGGGCATTTGTGTAGTGGCATGAGTATTTCTTCCAGTCTATGGTTGAATAGTTAAAGTCGCCCAAGATCAGGGTAAAGGGTTGAATCTTGATACATCTGAAGTGGTCCAGATAGGTGGAGTGGGCATGTTGAGTCAGAGTTGGAGGCCTATAGCTAGCTATGATTTGAGCATATATTTTGGCTTTCGTTTTTGTGAGGTTTCTTTCATGTGCATTTTTGGTATGCTGGTATTGATGTCTTCAGTTTCAATCATGTGTTAACTTGAGCTTGTAATGCAGACCCATTTTTACTCCATTATGTACCTGATAGCCAGCAATATTCAGACAGACAGGAGTTTTCCTTATTTCATTTTGTACTTCCCCCTTTCTTTTTCCCATCCCTCCCACACAATTATTGGCTCTTAAAAAATCCAGGAAACAGGTGTAAGCAATTCTGTCACAGTTTTAACTTTACATTAAGGTAGTACTGTAATCCCTTATTTAATACTAATAATGCATTTTGGTATTTATTAAACCACAGTCATTAATTAATGTTACAATTTTGGCAGCAATGGTGATGAAAATTTAGGCAATGGGTTATGTGCAAAAGTTAATCGTAACTTTTCCTGCTTTACCACACATTTTAACAAAATTGTACTGCATTAAGTGTTTGTCATTCAGTACCCATACATAATGTGCTTTAATTCACTGTCAGCAGAATCCAGTATTTGCTCCACAATTGAAATGAAGTATTTTGTGTCAAAAGCTGGCTCAATAATATAACAACAGGCAAATTGTTTATTTCTTAGTAGCCATCAGGTAGTTCAATGTTCTCCATATGCTCTTGGGGTTGTAATAGCATCACAATTCCTGTTCATTTAGTCATGTCCTCTTTATTTACACCAGCAGATATTTTAATCAAATATACATAATGCAAAATATAAAATAGTAAAATAGAATATTTAAAAATAATAATAATAATAATAATAATAATAATAATAATAATAATAATAATAAAGAAGTGGGTCTTATCAGGCAAGGTACTCATACAAGTTGCAAGAATCCTTCCATAGGTTCATAGGTGTGTACTAGGCTAATGTCCCTGGAGCCTTTACATGCCTAGCCCATAGAAGTGTCCTGGCATTGTGCCACCTGATGTTAGTTCAGCGTTATATTGTGCCCAGTCCATGACAACTACCGCCCCTCCCTTGTCCGCAGGTAGAATTACCAAATTTTTATTATTTTCAAGTTCCCGTAAAGCCTGTTGTGCAATCTTTGAGAGGGTTGTTAGGCGTAATCCCAAATTCCCTACAATGAAAATGTAGATCTTTGATAATGCATGTTTGAAACATCTGGACATTGTAATGCATGGGAGGCATGACGTTGGATTTATGGTATTTGAATGCATCATCCTCCCCAGAATTGGTAAATGATTGGAAATGTAATTTCAAATTTAGCAGACAACAAGAGGATGTAACATCCCGTGCAAGAGAGTGCTCAGAAACAAAGAAACCAGGTACAAAATGTAACCCTTTATTTAATAATTGAATTTGAGTTTGTGACAAAGATTGTGCTGAAATGTTTAATATATTGTTACTTTCAACTATTTCTGTATCATAAGTCTGAGTAGGCCCTCTATGCTGTCTACCCTTGGTGTGTTTTCCCCCTAAAGGGTTTTGTGAGTTACTGCATTTGGACACAGGCAAATCTGTGGTATGATGTATATCTATATCCGTAACTGAAGAGAAGTCATCCCCAGATGTCCCATTGTAAGATGATGTAGATTTCTTAAGAATGGACCTGGGCCGTTTGCGTTTGATAATTTTCTTATTCCCATTCTCAAATGTAACATGTTTGTTTGTACTACAAGGATTACCCTATCATAGTCCCCCATATCTCTTTGAAACTTGTGTATTTTTCTCTCCTTGAGCTGATGTTCTAAATTGAGTAACTCTTGACTCAATTTGTTTAAACATGTAGTTTAAGAAGGTTGACCTTCAAACTTCTTTGTTTCCTCACACATCATGGCTATCTCAGATACACCCATATCAATAGAGTGATCATAATAAGCGGCCAATACCTCAACGAACCCCATTGAGACTTTTCATTGGGCTATAGCCCATTGTTCAGCCAATTCCATATCTATATTCGCTACCAAAGGTTGGGTGCATACTCTAAGGCCTCTGGGTGAGATTCCCTTGGTTTAATAATCCTTGAAGAGTTTGAAATGCCAGATGTTGGTCCATAAAGACCTCATACATTTAGTCAGTTTTTGAAAATGGAAAATGCACATATTGTCGGGTTCCAATGGGTCCAACCCAGTATTCATGCTATTAGTGGGCCCCAAACCAAAATACCCAGGTCATCCCTGTCTGCTGATAATCCATGTAGAATCTTAGTCAAATCCATTTGTTAATTGCCTAGTCAATTATAAGTTGCAATATATATATATATATATATATATATATATATATATATGTGTGTGTGTGTGTGTGTGTGTGACCCCAATCTGTTCAAACACAGTTAGTACCAAAAGATTATGGTATATAGTCCCAATAGGGAAGACGTGAATGAGCTCAAATATATATACAAAAGGATAGTCCCAATATGCCAAATATTAAGGTAATCCACAGGTATTTGTAGACCGTCCAACGCTATTATTGCCCTATAACCAAATACAAGGGAATAATGGTAGCCAGAGTGTATCACATGAACAGGTGCCCAAATATGAAAAACACAAATTCAGCAGCAATGCTACGTTCGTTCCTGTCTCCAATAAAGTACTTATATCCTTTCTTGATTTGATTAACCACAAGCAAAAACAAGTTCTCAGGGACGAACAATAATAGCCCTTGCTTAACTTCTCCTTGATCATTTGTCAGGAAAATATTTATATGCAATGCTACATTCCCCGGTGTAACGTATGATTGAACATACATTAGATAGTGTCAGGCTTACTGCAAAGACCATGGGTGTATAATCCAACATTGAACCCACAAGAACATTATATATCTCTGAGCCCATGCAAAGATTCCACTAAGTAAATATAAAGATGACTAAACAAACCCCTTAATTATAATGGTACCCTGAATACAATCTTGTTGACTGTATAATCACATATATTAGATTGCAACTACTACAATACAAGAAGCAGAAAATGTACCAATACTACATTAAGATGTTAATATAACCGCCAAAAAACAGCAATAATAATATTGACCACTAGGGACCCTGTACGAATGAAAAAGTTTCAACGAAGGTGCAATTAGAAGTGTTTTTGGATCTCTTAGGTTCATAGGTTCATAGGTTCATACTAGGCTATCTGCCCTAGGGCATTTATAAGCCTAGCCAGAGTATGTTTGGCTTTCGCCACCCATTTTAAATTAATTTTGCTGTGCCCTTTTTCGAGGTTAGTATACTGTGCCTCTGTCTAACAGTGACACAGAAGTGATACCCGGGGTAAACCTATGATCTCCCATCCACTCATCAAGATTCCTCTTGAAGAGAGTCAATGAGGGACTCTGCCTAACCTGGACTGGGATTTTATTCCATAGTGAAGGGAGCCTCTGGGTTATGAATCTGTCCCTCCAGCATGTCCTATTTATTTCAGTGCTGAGGTTCAAGTCTCTCGAGCGTGTAGCTCGATGGGATTTGGATTTTTAGGTGCAGCATGTCCCTTAATTCTGGGTTGGACATGGCCTTATACGTCAGGCACAGGTCACCTCTGAGCAGGCGGTATGCCACTGAGTAGAGCTGGAGTTTCTTTAACCGGGCAGCATATGGCATCTGTTTGAGCCCTTTGATCCTCTTGGTGAGGTACTTTTGGGGTCTTTCCAGTTGCTGCAGGTGTTTGGTAAGGTACATCCCAAAAGGGGCATTGTACTCGATTATGGGCCTGATGAGGGATGAGTAAAGAGGCACGATGACCTCCCCTAATCTAGATGTGAATCCCTTCATGATTAGGTGGGCTATATAAAATATTTTTCTAACCACTTTGGCCACGTGGTTGTCAAATGAGAGATTGCTATCAACTTGGGTCCCCAGGTCCCTAATGACTTCTAATGTACTTAATGGATTACCACCTATGTGGTAATTTGTGGGCACTTTGTTTTTGCCAAAAGGGATGACTATACACTTTTTGGCGTTTAGCTTGAGGCCATGGCTCTGGCACCAGTTGTCTGTTTCTATGAGGCCCTTTTGGAGGATGCTTGTGTCGGCTGGAGAGTCGATTATGGCGCCCAGTTTGCAGTCATCTGCGAACTTGGTCAGCCACAGTCCTTCCGTGTTGGCCTGTACCTCCGAGAAATATATACCAAACAAGAGAGGTCCCAGGACTGAGCCTTGTGGGACGCCACTTGTAACTGGTTTGGAGTCTGACATGGCTCCAGCAATTCTAACCATGTGGGTTCTGTCCTTGAGCCAGTTTGCAACCCATCTAGTGACATAGGGGTTTATATTTAAGCTGGTGAGCTTATCTATAATGCCCGAGTGGGGTATTGTATCGAAGGCTTTTGAGGTCCAGATAGGCTGTGTGGACCACCTTCCCTTCGTCAATGGCCTTGGTGACTGTTTCAAAGAAGTCAACCAGGTTTAAGAGGCAGGATCTGCCCTTAACAAAGCCAAACTGGGTAGGATCCAGTGTCTGTAGGTCCCCAATATCTTTATTTATGAGGTCCATGATGATCCTTTCCATAGCTTTGCAGACCAAGCTAGTCAGGCTTATGGGGCGATAGTTTCCAGGGTCCGTTGAGGCACCACCTTTGTGGAGAGGGACCACTGTTGCTGTACGCCACTCTTTGGGTACATATCCTGTAGTAAGGCTGAGATTGAACAGTAATTTTATGTTTGGGTTTAGCTCTTCTTGGAGTTCATGTAGGACGCAGCCTGGGACACCGTCTGGCCCCATTGATGCTGTGTTTTTTGCTTTGGAGAGGGCGGCTCCCACCTGAGCATCTGAGATGTCGGGGGGGGGGCAGCACTCTGCTGGGATAGATATTTGCCCTTTTGGTGGGGGGGGTGAGAAGTTTGCGCTGAACCTGTCAGCTAGGATGTTGGCAATGTCTGTGGGATGAGTGTATTTTTTGTCATTTTGGACTAATTCTGAGCATATCTGGGAATTCCCACCCAGGTTCCTAACATAACTAAAGAAAGCCTTGTGATTATCTTTAGTGTCCTGTGCAATTTTTCTCTCGAAGCTGGCCTTTGACGATTTTATGAGTGCCCTTAGTTTTTTGCTAATACTGATCAGAGATGCCTTCCCTTTTAGGGATTTTGCTCTATCATGTAGTAGCTTCCTCCTTCTATTGTATAGTTTGTTTATGGCTGGGGTCCACCAGACAGGTCGTCTGCCTTTGGAGGATTGGGTCTTGGTTTTATTTGGGATTGCATGATCCATGCATTCCTGAAGGTGTTCATAGAATGCATTTATAAAGGATTCTGCGGTCTGGGCCGTATTTTCCACAGGCCCGGGGCTTTGAAGGATTCCACCTCGGTTTTGAGGAGTGTGAAATTTGCTTTAGAGAAGTTTTTCACTGTGGTTTTCTGGGCAGGGGTGGGGTCGGGATGTGAATATCCAGTGAGATCAGTTTATGGTCTGATCTTACCAGTGAGGGATACACTTCTGGTCTGGAGCATAGAGTCCCCATGTTGGTGATGATCAGGTCCAGTATGTTTTCCCCTCTTGTGGGAGTGGTAACAAGTTGTTCCATAGCATTTGAGTTTATGAATTCTAGGAACCTTTGGGCAAGGGTGTTGGAGCTAGAGTAATGCTCCCAATCTATGTTTGGGTAGTTTAAGTCGCCCAATATAATGGTGTTCGGAGAGACCTTCATATTTTCCAGTGTTCTCAGGAAGGCCGAGTGGGGTTCCTGGGTTTGGGAGGGTGGTCTGTAGCAGGCTATAAACTGGAAGGCAGTTTTACCCACTGTGAGTTGCACATGGATAGTCTCTGATGCTTCGTGCTTTGCCACCAACCCGGAGGTTTGGGTATCTTTGATGAATATCGATACTCCCCCTCCTTTTGTGGTTCGGTCCAAGTTTTGGGGCCGAAAAGCATGGTATGAGGTATAACCTGGTAGTGCTGGGGTGCTCTCGGGAGTCCTGAACCAGGTTTCTGTTACTGCACAGATATCGATGTTCTCCATGCTAAGGAGAGTTTCGAGTGCGTGCATCTTGAGGTTTAGACTTCTGGCATTGAGTAGCATTACTCTTAGTTTCTTATCCCTTGTGATACCTATGGAGGTGGGTTTGTCTTTTGAGCCTTGCCTAAAAAAGGCACTATGGGGTAGCAAGAGCCTTTGCCAATATCCGAAAGCCCAGGGGTGACAGGTGCAAGCCGTCCCTAGCAAAGCATCGTGGCTTGTCGAGCATGTCATCCCAGGCTGACAGGCATTGGATCCCCTTTGAATGACACCAATACTTAAGCCAATTATTGAAATTGATAATCTTGTCTTCATACTGCGGCATCATTCTTGGTGAGGGTAAGATGCTACTCAAGGTCAGGGTCATACCGGCCTGGGCTACATGCCCAGAGAGCTCCTCTATGTCTCTTTTCATGTAGTCCAGGGAGGTACATCTCAGGTCATTCACACCAGCATGGACAATGACTGAGTCATATTTGTACTTGCCTTGGAGTGACCTGAGTGCTTGTGTTATGTGGCGGATCCTAGCACCCGATAGGCAGCTCACCGTGACCTTCTCCTTGTTCAGCCTGGTGAGCGGGACGTCAGTGTGTCTGATGATAGAGTCACCTATTACAAGTGTATCAGGTGTGTTGTTTAGCCTTAAGGGCTGTGACTGTTCGGCACACTGGCTTTGTGAGCTATGTGTTGCATGTGTTTTGTTTTGGGGTAGCGGTTGCTTGGGTGTCTGCTTTGGAGGTCTCTGCTGCTTAGGCAGATTTTTATTTAGAGCCTCCAAGTATGTTTTTGTGTGTTTATGTGTTTGGTTTGCTGTCGTGGTAGGTCTATGTGAGACTGGAATTGTAGTGAGTGTGGTTTCCTTCTCCTCCTGACTGGTTACGCCAGTACTGAGTTGAGAGAGCTTAGCCTCCAGTTTGGCTATATGGTTGCATCTCTCACATGTGTTGGAATTTGTTGGGAGGAGGAGAGGGTTGTCTGTGTACATTAGGCAGTTGTAACATTGCCTCAAGATTCCCAGGTTCACCAGCTGGACCGGAGAAGATTGACAACTGACCTTTGGACATGCTAGAATAGTATTGGGAATTCCTTTATAATTGAAAAAAAGAGCCAATGGGGAACAAGTTACTCAAGGGGAGTTTGTGAGGGTGTAGTGCTTTTAATTTTTTAGTGCTGACTTATATAATTGCTTTATTGAGCAAGTGCTAGGCTTTAGCATAGGAATAGGGTGTTTATTATGAGAACTAGATCAGTTCCAAGGCTCAAACCCAAATAAGCGGCGCTGCTCGATGAAGCGCTATGCACAAAATCACGCAAAGCCGCGCTACAGCGGGTTTTATTCAGGCGGACTTGAAAGAGCTAGAAATTGGCCCAAAACAGCCAACAGACTACCAGATTCCTGTGCTGGGAACACTCCTCCAGGGACAGATAGCCTGCTCCAAGCTCCCCACTGCCAATGGTGAACAAAGAAGCCTCCCTCTATCCAAGAAAGGAAATGGCAACACAGGAACTTTCCAAAAGTCCAGAATACAGCAAAGCCTGTATTTGGACTACTCTAGGTCAGGAAAGATGGGAAACAAGGATAACTTTTTTTTTTTCTTTTTTGCAACAAACAGCAGGAAATTGCAATAAATATGTAACACAGACTAGCACACTTGAGTGTGTAGCCTCAACAAGTAAATGCAACAAACAGGACAAACTTTAAAAGTGCAGGTGCAAAAACAACTTTAGACAGTTTAAAACAGTTCTAGAAGCAGAAATATTTGCAGTTTAGCTAGATCGGACAGTCGCCCAAGTAGTAGCAGGAAAAAACACTTATCAGGTTAGCAGTCGCTCTTTTAGCCTCTCTGCTGCTAGCACCACTCTGCAGGACCACGAGGAGCTTGGCTGAGTAGTAACCAGCGCAAAAACCTTGCCAAAGCGGGTTTTATACAGGGGGATTTGAAAGAGCTAGAAATTGGCCCAAAATGGCCAGTAGACTACCAGATTCTTGTGCTGGGAACACTCCTCCAGGGATAGATAGGCTGCTCTAAGCTCCCCACTGCCACTGGTGAACAAAGAAGCCTCCCTTAATCCAAGAAAGGAAATGGCAACACAGGAACTTTCGGTTTACTTCAGAATTTTTTTGGACTTTGGGGGCACTTTTATATGCATTTCTTGTTGGATTATTACAATTCAGAAACGGACTATTTCATTAACCCATGGTTGGACCATTGTATTCACAATATATTCCAGTTTGGGACTTATGACACAAGAAATTTTTACTTTTTCTGTACAGGTTTGGGCCTTTTATTTAGGGCAACTGAATTAGCAGAGTGGTTCTGTTTGTGTAACTCAATAATGTTGTCAGGCATTATTGCTGTGTTGCACTTTATACATGAATAAGCACTATATGCGATAATGATACATATTGGGTTGCTAGCAGGTAGGAACACATTTTGAGATCATAGACTCATATCGTTATAGACATTCCCCCAGATTTACAAAAGCTTGCATGGAGTGCAAGAAGAGTGTAGGAGCTCACACCGTCAATATGTCTGCCGTGCAATCCAGGTACAGCCGGCAGGGGCATGCACGAGAGCTGCTAAAGCTACTCTTGCATGGACAGCGTCATGGTATGCAAATTACCTCATTTGTTGGTGAAAGCCATGCAAATGAGGTAAATTTGTGATCCAGGAAACACTAACCTGTCCGTGGAAGATTAGCGTTAGCTGCAGAAATGTACTCCGTTGGTAACGGAGTACATTTCTGCAAATAGCTAAACGGAGCTATGACAGCTCCAAATAAAGGATGCATACAGTTAAGGAAGCATGCTAGTGGCCAAATATAAGGCCATTGGCATTATAAAATGTTTAAAAATATAACAATTTAACTTTTTTTTTCCCAATCTCCGATGTTTAAGCATAGCGCAGCACAGAGCAAACGTATGGCGCTTATAACAACAAGAAAATAATTAAAAAAAAGCCAAAAATAGACATTTTCACTAAAAAGCTTATTCTGCCATGCAGGTGAATGGCAGGCTGAAGACAACATGGCCACTGAGTAGTGGTTGCTAAGGGAGGGAAGCTCAGTGTGAGAGATGTAACCATGCATTACTAGGCAAACCTATGCTAATGAGGATAAGGATAGTGAATCCCAATTTTCCCCAGCATGTGAGGCATGTCCCAAGAGTAGGAGTAGGTGAGTAGAAGAGTAGAATATAGGTGACATCATGAGGGGGTGTGTCAGACAGGTTGTAAGCTAATTGGAGCACAATGGCTTGTATTTGCCCTGAGTTGCTCAGGATTGCAAGAGGCGTACCTACAGTTGTTCTATTTGAAAACCTCATACCCAAGGTGCACACTGTTACACTGTTATAAGATAGGAAACTCCTTGCAAACATGCACACAGCGTGTGCACGCATGTGTGCACATTTGTGTTTGTTTGCATGGCACTTCTCCCCAGGCAGAAACAGAAAGGCAAAAGGAAGGAAAAGAAGTAGTAGGAAGTTAACCAAGGAGAGCTAACAGAGCTGCCAGGTGAAATATATCAGAATCAGCCAATAATGAGGGCAGCAGACTAGCCCAGCCCAGCACTTTAAACTCTGCAAAGACCATTCCCCCTGTTTTTTCTCAAGAACGCTGCAACACTGCAGTATACACAGAGGGAAAGCTTAAAAAGCTTAAGTCAGACAAAATGTTAGGGGCTGCTCTTGCTACCATAAACCAACATATGCAAGGTGCTGAGGGTAGTGATGTTGTGAATGCTGCTGAGCAACCCACAGTGAGGAGACGGAGAAAAGTGTACAGACCCAGGGTAACCTACCAGGGGCTACATGAGCTGCAGATAGTGGAGTGCGATAGGGTGGACAGAGACCTCCTACAGCAAATTGTTGAGCTGTGCCGGCCACACCTCACACACAGAACCAACAGAGGGGAACCCATCCCACTGGATACCAAGGTATGTGTTGGCCTAAGAATACTAGCTACAGGTACCTTCCAAAAAACAACTGGTGATATGATGGGGATTTCACAGGCATCAGCATCCCGGGTACTCCACCAATTCCTGGATGCCATGTCAGCACATGTCGGTGACCATGTATATTTCCCCAATTCCCGTGAGGCATTGGCCAGCAATATGAATCTTTTCCACCAAATAGCAGAATACCCTGAGGTAGTGGGTGCAATAGACTGCACGCACATATGCATCAAAGCACCACCCGGTGAGCGGGGTAGGGTCTACATCAACCGCAAGGGCTTCCCCTCCATCAATTGCCAGGTCATGTGCGATGCCCAGGGCATAATAATGAATGTATGTGGTGGCTGCCCTGGAAGCTATCACGATTCCCACATCTGGCATCTGACGCAGCTGTACCAGAGATTTGCCAATGGAGACATCCCTGATGTTCACCTAGTGGGGGATGCTGGATACGCACTGGAGCCGTGGCTGATGACACCCATAAGAAATGCATACACGCCTGAAAAAGAAATCCATAATGAGGCACACAAACAAACACGAAACATAACTGAGCATGTGTTTGGGATGCTGAAGTCATGGTTCCGGTGCCTGGACACATCTGGTGGAGCCTTGCAGTACTCACCAACTACATGTACCCAAATTGTTATGGTATCTGCCATGCTACACAATATGATCCTGTGGAAACAACTGCAGCAGGAACAGCACAGGGCAGGGCCAAGGAGCCCCCCACCATTGCCAAGGCCTGCTCAGGCACAGCATGACTCAATGGAGGAACAACCTGAGCCTGCCCCAGTATGCAGAAGGAGGCGTGCCCAGTATTCCCTGGCCTTGGCAAAGAGGCAACACATAGCACATACACTGACTAAGTAGGAACCCTAGAAATGGCACCTCTCTCTGATTCACACATACAGTAAAAGGGATGCCTAACTTGACACTACCTGTTTTCAAACATGTATAGGGAGTGTACTATGTGCATCCGACATAGGCAGCCCTGCAGCACCACCTGATGCATGAGTGCCCTATTTTAAGCAATATAAAGCACTGCTAAGCACATTTTACCATTATTGAGCATATTTAAATGCAATTGTGTGTAGCTGCACACTGCACTAACTAGCACAACATTGGGCAATGTCGGGCAATGTTGAGCAAAGTTGGGCAACGTTGGGCAAAGTCAGGCAAAGTTGAGCAAAGTCGGGTAAACATGCTCACACCTGCTTTACTGTTCCTTAACCAGTCAGGTCTGCCCAGCAGGAAAATAAAAATCAGTGACAGGGCTCGAACTCAGGATACTGTGCACTATAGTCACAGTACTGAACCACTAAGCCATGATAGCATTTCACTGGCACAGACACAACTTAAGTCACTCACACATACCAGTTGGGGGGTGGTCACATACCTAATAGTCACAGCCAGCAGGACAATTGTAGATAAACGCAAACACAAAAAAATGCTGTATCATGCCCTCTGAAGAGGCATATGGGTAACCTCCCCCCAGGCCTATGCAGACAGATAACAGCAGGCCCGGCAGTGTGATGTGGGTTGGGTAGGCTATGACGTGACATGTGGGTAGTCATCTCTGCTTTCAGAAAAACATTCACAAAGTGGTTAGAAAATCATGCTATGTGTTCCCACAAATTGCCAAAGTCTTTGCATGTAGGTCAAAGGAGGTTCCCTCTACTCATCAGTCATCAGACCCATCAGAGAGTACCATGACACACTTGCGATGAATTTGACGAGGCACCTTCAGCAGCTGGAAAGACCACTGAAGTACCTCAACAAGAGGATTACTGGCCTCAAACATTTGCCCCATGCAATAAGACTGAAGTAACTCAATCTGTACTCTGTTGCAAACCGACTACTCAGGCGATCTCTGCCCAACAGACAGGTCCATGTCCAATGCAGAACTGATGTACAGGCTCTATCTGAAGTAAACCCAAGCTCACTGTGCCACATGCTCTAGGGATATAATAATCACAACAATAAATAGAACATGTTGGAGAGATACATTACTAACTCACAGACTTCCCTTGCTTTGGAACAGGCTCCCAACCTACATTAAGCTGAGTCCCTCACTGATACTCTTCCAGAGGAGCCTTGATGAGTGTATGTGAAACTGAACTGTCACACCATGGATCACTTCATCAGCTCTACTACACAGAGGCATAGGGAACTAACCCCAGGTGTGGTGATAGCTGCACACTCTGTCTATACTAATATATGCCTTCAGGCAGATAGCCTATTACATACCAATGTACCTATATATGTAGGGGGAACACAGTATAATAAGCCAAAGATGGATGGGCAGATATGTGTGTAAGAGGGTGACCATGACAGGGAGCCATCCAGGCCTGTCCCACCCAGCACACATCCCAATGGCACAACAGACATGAGGTGCACATCTCACCCACTGTACATAATAGCCACCAGTATCTGTAAGTATTACAGTGTATGTGGTGCATGTGCCTGCTGTACAACATGACTGTACAATGAAGTACACATCTACTATCTGTAGACATGTACCTGTCACATAGGATCATAGGTATGTAGTAGACTATTTTCACGAAGGCATAAATTATCCTAGGCAAGTTGTGCAGCTTTCACCACCCCATTGATTAGTCTCCTAAGCCCTAGTTCTAATAGTTAGTACCCTAAGCCCCTTTCTAGTGGGGCTGCTGATGTGATCCCTGGCATGAATTTTCTGTTTCCCATCCACTCATCAAGGTTCCTGTTGAAGAGTGTCAGTGAGGGGCTCTGTCTGATGTACATTGGGACTCTGTTCCACAGTAAGGCAAGTCTCTGGGATGGTACTCTATTCCAACAGCATGTTGTACTCATTGTTGTGATGAGGTTTATATCCCTGGAGTGTGTAGTGCAACTCAATTCAGTTTTCCTTAGATGGAGCATGTTTAACAGTTATATGTTGGACATGGCTCTGTATGTTAGGCAGATTTTGCCTCTGAGTAGGCGGTACGCAACAGAGAACATATTTAGTTTTTCCAGTTGTGTTGCATAACACAACGGTTTGACGCCAGTAATCCTCTTGGTGAGGTACCTCTGTGATCTATCCAGCTGCTGGACATGCCTAGTCAAGTACATCCAAAATGGTGCATTGTACTCAATGATGGGTCTGATGACTTAAGAGTAGAGGGCCACCACTACCTCCTTCGATCCTGATGCAAACCCTTTATTGATTAGGTGGCCCACATAGGATTTCCTAATCACTTTGGCAACATGGTTGTCAAAGGAAAGATAACTATCTACTTGTGTCCCCAGATCCCTTATTACCTTGTCAGTTTTTAGGGGGTAACACCTATGTGGTAGTTTGTGGGTACTTTGTTTTCCCCAAAGGGGATTACTATGCATTCTTTTGCATTGAGCTTGAGGCCATGATTCTGACACCAAACATCTGTCTCATAGAGTCCCTTCTGGAGAATATTTGTGTTATCCGGGTAATCTATTATGACAAACACTTTACAGTTCCCAGCAAACTTAGTCAACCACAACCCTCCTGTGTTGGCATGTACTTCTGAGAATTAAATACCAAACAGGAGGGGCCCCAGGACTGAACCGTGGGGGACACCAGTTGTTACCGGTTTAGAGTCTGACATGTAGCCAGCAACTCTTAATTTATGGGATCTATCTGTGAGCCATTTTGCAATCCATCTTGTGATGTATGGATTTATGCCCAGGTTGGTGAATTCATCTATGATACCTGACTGAGGAATGGTGTCAAAAGCCTTAGCGAGGTATAGGTAGGCTGTGTGGAGCTCTTTTCAATCATCTGTAGCCTGGGTAACTGTCTCAAAGAAATCCACCCAGTTCAGGAGGCATGATCTGCATTTGACCAGCCAAAAAGGTACCCTGGCTTTTGCCACCCAAGAAAATTATTTTCCTGTGCCACTGTTGAGCAGAGCTACAGAGGTGATCCCCGGGGTGAATTTCCTATTTCCCATCCAGTCATCAAGATTTTTCTTGAAAAGTGCTAATGAGGAGCTTTGTTTGATATAGATAGGTAGTTTATTCCAGAGTATGGGAAGTCTCTGGGACAGGAATATATCCCTCCAGCATATTCTGTTTATTGTGGTGACAAGGTTTAAGTCCCTAGAGCGTGCAGCTTGGAGAGATTGGAATTTCTTTAAGTGGAGCATTTCCAACAGCTCTGGGTTTGACATAGCTTTGTATGTTAGGCAGAGATCACCTCTGAGTAGGGGATATGCGACGGAGTAAAGCTGGAGTTTTTTGAGACGGTCTGCATAGGGCATCTGTTTGAGACTGGTAATCCTCTTTGTGAGGTATTTCTGTGGCCTTTCCAGTTCTTGTAGATGTCTTGTGAGGTACATACCAAAAGGGGCATTGTACTCTATAATGGGTCTAATGAGTGATGAGTAGAGGGGAACAATGACCTCTTTTTTTCTGGATGAGAAACCTTTTGTGATGAGGTGTGCCACGTAGAAGGATTTCCTGACTACTGTGGTGATGTGATTAAAAAAAGGAGAGACTACTGTCCACCTGTGTCCCGAGGTCTCATCACACTTTCGGTGTTGAGTATACTACCACCTATGTTATAGTTCATGGGTACAGAGCTTTTACCAAAGGGGATGAGAATGCACTTTTTGGCAATGAGCTTGAGGCAATGGCTTTGACATCAGGCATCTGTCTCAGTGAGGCACTTTTGTATGACGTCCACATTGTTAGGAGTTTCGATTATGGCTCCTAGTTTGCAGTCATCTGCGAACTTCATTAGCCAAAGACCTTCTGTGTTAGCCTGTACTTCAGAGAAGTAGATACCTGTGGTACTCCACTTGTCACTGGTCTGAAGTTGGATTTGGAGTCTGCTACTTTCACAGTGTAGGTTCTGTCAGTGAGCCAGTTGGCAACCCATCTTGGGACATAGGGATTTATACCTAGTTTAGCGAGTATATCTATAATTCCAGAGTGGGGGATGGTGTCGAAAGCCTTGGCAAGATCTAGATAGGCTGTGTGAGCCACCTTACCCTTGTCTACAGCTTTGGTGACTGCTTCAAAGAAGTCGATCAGGTTTAGGAGACACGATCTGCCTTTTACAAAAGCGAACTGGGAGGGGTCCAGAGTTTGGAAATTACCAATGTCTTTGTTTATAAGTTCCATGATGATACATTGCATGGCCTTGCAGACCAGGCTCATCAGACTAATGGGGTGGTAGTTTCCAGGGTCCATGGTGGCTCCCCCTTTGTGGAGTGGGATAACCGTCACTGTGTGCCAATCAGCAGGCACAAAGCCTGAGGTGAGGCTATGACTGAACATGGTATTTAGGTGAGGTGCCAGTTCGTTCTGTAGTTCATGTAGAATGCAGCCTGGGATGTTGTCTGGTCCCATGGATGCTGTGTTCTTGGCTTTGTAAAGTGTGGTTTTTACCTGTGCAGCTGTGATTACAGGAACTTTGCATTCTTCCGGTATAGAGATGGGCTCTTTAGGGGGTGAAAGGAGGTAAAGTTAGCACTGAACCTATCTGCCAGGATGTTGGCAATATCAGCTGGGTCTGTATATTTAGTGCCATTGTGCTGTAACTCAGAGCAGATCTGAGTGTTGCCATTGAGATTCTTGACATAGCTATAGAATGCTTTGTGGTTGTCTTTATAATCAGTGGCAATTTTGTTTTCGTAACTAGCTTTGGGGGATTTTATCAAGGATCACAGCTTCTTACTGAGGCTGACCAGGGAGCTCCTACACTCATGGGAATTTACTCTCTTTTGCAGCAGTTTCTTCCTTCTGTTGTACAGATTGTTTATGGCAGGGGACCACCAGATTGGCTTCCTTTTTTGGAGGATAGCATCTTAGTTCTGTTTGGGATAGCACAATCCATGCACTCATGTAAGTGCTTATAAAGTGCAATTGTGTAGGATTCAGTAGTCATAACTGTATTGTCCATCTGCATGGGTGTCATGAAGTTCACCACTTCTGTCTTAAGAAGCATGAAGTTGACTTTGGAGAAATTTTTTACCATGGTTTCCTTAATGGGGGATGAGGGCAGTATGTGGATATCTAGGGTAATTAGCTTATGGTCGGATCGGACCAATGAGGCGTTGACTTCAGGTGTGGAACACTAGTCACTCATGTTGGTAATGACTAGATCTAGGATATTGTTGCCCCTGGTGGGGGTGTGGATAAGTTGATCCTGGGCATTGGAGTTTATGAATTCCAGGAAGCGTTGAACGAAGGAGTTGGAACATGAGTAGTTTTCCCAGTTAATGGTGGGGTAGTTGATATCACCCATTATTAGTGTGTTTGGTTGAAGCCTAATATTTTTCAGTACATCAAATAAAGAGGAGTGGGAATCCTGGAGCATGGTGGGTGATTTGTAGCAAGCTACAATTTGGATTGCAGTTTTGCCCAGAGTTAGTTGCACTTGGATAACCTCGGCTGCATTATGCTGAGCAACTAGCCTGGAGGTGTGGATATCCTTAATGAATATGGACACACCTCCGCCTTTGGTGTTCCGGTCCAGGTTACATGGCCGAAAAGTGTGGTATGAATTATAGCCAGGTAGTGCAGGGGTGCTCTCTGGAGCCTTGAACCAGGTCTCAGTCACTTCACAGATATCAATGTTCTCCATTTTAAGGAGTGCCTTGAGTGAGTGCATTTTGAGATTTAGACTTCTAGTATTGAGTAGCATCACCCTTAGTTTTTGCTTGCATGTTCCTGTAACGGTGGTAAATTTGTCATTTGAACCTTGCCTAAAAAAAGCACTATATGGGTGGAAAGCACCTTAGTCAGTATCCAGAATCCCAGGGGAGATAGGAGCAGGCCATCTCTGGCAAAGCATCGTGGTCTGTTGACCATGTCATCCCAGGCAGAAAGATACTGGATCCCTTTAGAATGGCACCAGAAGCTTAGCCAATTGTTGAAGTCAATAATTTTGTCCTTGAATTGCGACATCATTCTGGGTGATGGCAGAATGCTACTCAGGGCTAGGGTCATACCTGCCTGGGCTACAAGATTGGAGAGCTCTTCCATGTCTCTTTTCATGTAGTCCAGGAAGTTACATTTCAGGTCATTCACACCAACATGGACAATGACAGAGTCATATTTATACTTGTTGTGGAGTGACCTGAGTGTGTGGGTTATGTGGCGGATCCTGGCACCCGACAGGCAGCTGACAGTAACCTTCTCCTTGTTTAGCCTGGTGAGTGGGACATCAGTGTGCCTGACTATAGAGTCACCTATGACTAGTGTGTTGGGTACGTTGTTTTACCTTGTTGGCTGTGGTTGAGTGGCACACTGAGTCTGTGGGTTATATGTCATTTGGGTTGTGTTGGGGGGTGGAGGTTGCTTGCATTTCTGCTTTGGAGGTCTCTGTTGCTTGAGCAGATTATTATTGAGAGCCTCCGTGAATGTTTTTGTGTTTCTATGTGTGGATTTTGGTGGTGTAGATTTAGTGAGACTATGTGATGAGTGCGGTGTAGAGCAAGTGTTTACCTTCTCCTCTTGACTGCCAAGTTCAGTCTTGATTGGAGAGAGCTTTACCTCCAGTTTGGCTAGATAAGTGCAAGTGCATCTCTCACAGGTTGTAGTGTTGGGTGGTAGGAGGAGAGGGTTGTCTGTGTACATTAGGCAATTTCTACATTGCCCCAAGATGCCCATATTCATCAGATAGACAGGAGAGAACAATGGGAGCTGACCCTTGAACATGCCTGAATAAAAAACTATTTCCTCTAGATAAGTGAGGAAAGTGAGTTCAGGAGCTGTTTTTCTCTAAGCAAGTGAGGAAAGTAAGTACCAAACTGTTTTCCTCTAGGTAATGAGGAAGGTTGAGTGCTGTAGTAATTAGTAGGTTATTTAGTGCTTATAAGTTCTGAACAAGTGCTGATCACGAATAAGCAAATTTAAGTGCTAAAACTAAGAATCTGTATTTGGACTAAACTAGTTACAGGAAAGAAGGGAAACAAGTGCAAATGCAGGCTTTTAAATCAGAAAGTTGAGAGAGATGGAAAAACTGCCCAAACGGCCAATAACTACAATTTCTGGGCCAGAACCACTCCTTATGTGGTAGATAGGTTACCTAGTGCTTACCACTCCCACTGATAAGCTAGAAAGCTTCCCTCTAACACAGAAAGCTTTGGGGGGGGGCTCAGAAGCTTACATACAGTCCTGGATACAGCAAATCTGAATCTGGACTACACTAGTTACAGAAAAGGTATTTTTATATATATATAGACAGAAAAGTAGCTAAAACAGCAGTCAAAACAATTCAAATGCAGTGCAAGCAAGCACACTTGAGTATGTAGCAATGCTAGACCAAACAGTTAAAAAAATGCAATTAAATTAAAAATGACTAAAAACACGTTCAGAAGGAGTCTGTTAGGTAGAATGAGGTAAAGAGATGGGACTGGGGGGTGTGTCCCAGATCAAATCTACGGTGGTGGTGGGCAACTGCAAAAGCCTCCAAATTTAAACAACAACACAGGAATAGGGAGGGTGGGTATAGGAAAACCAACACCTTCAGCAGAGATCTGAAAAACTATACATTGAAGCAAAAAGTGCACAACTCTGAAGTCAGCCAGCAAGGATATAAAATTAGTCAAACAACAATTACCAGTACACAACTCTGAAGTACCAGAAAAATATACTCAGCTCTGTATATCTCCAGATAGTTTGAAGAGCACTCTGTCAGGACACAGGAAGGCTCCAGCAATGATATGCAGACTTTTACTAAGAGAGTCTAAATTTTATGCAAGTAATCCTTGAGATGGTCAGATAACACACAGGATGTAAAACCAGTTATACCAACTTAAGACACAGAGAAATAGGGGGAGGGGGAAAAACACCTTCAGCAGAGATCTGAAAAACTACACAGTGAACCAAAAATAACAGTGCACAACTCTGAAGTCAGCCAGCAATGGCATAAAGTTAGTCAAACAGCAATTACCTGTACACAACTCTGAAGTGCCAGAAAAATATACTCAGCTCTGTATATCTCCAGATAGTTTCAAAAGCACTCTGTCAGAACATAGGAAGGCTCCAGCAATGATATGTGGAGTGGGTTTTGATTTTTCTAATGTATGACATATCACAATGACAACTGTATGTGCATAACACATGTAAGGTAGCTGCGGGGCAAAGCCATATACATACATGTGACCTCAATTATTTCAAAGGTGGGTACTCTGCTTTCTCCATGAAAGCATGTGTTATCTTTGCCAGAGTGTGTTGGCACTTTCCAGACCTTAGGTCACTTCTGTATGCTTGTGACAAGCTTAGCCACTGCAGTGATCCCTGGGCTATGTCTTCTGTTTCACATCCACTCATCACAGTTTCTATTGAAGAGTGTGAGTGAGGGTTTATGCTTGAGGTATATTTGAATCCTGTTCCACATCAAGCAAAGTCTGGCAAAGATGAATAATCATTATAGGTGTGCAACAACCACTGTGGATCTGCATGCAAACCCTTTATTGATTATGTGCTGCACAGGGGGATTTCCAAAACCCTTTGGTAATGTGATTATCAAAGGAGAGATGACTAAACACATGGCTCTATGTATACATTAGTACCTGTTCCACATTTTGGGGGCTACTACCTATGTGGTACTCTGGGGATACTTTGTTTTCTAAAAGTGGATAACTATGCTTTCTTTGGCTTATAGCTTTACAGCATGATTTTGACACCAGGTATCTGTCTCTATGATACCCTTTTGGAGGATGTGTGTGTCATCTGGAGAATAAAGTATAGCCCACAGTCTGCATTTTCATCAAACGTGGGCAGACATATCCCTGCTGTGTTTGCTTGTACCTAAGAAAGCTATATGCCAAACAGGAATGGTCCCAGGACTGAGTGCAGGTGAATACCATTTGTTACTGGCATTGAATTGTACATGGAGGCTGCAAATGTTACTGTGTGTCCTACATCTGTGCGTCAGGTGTCAATCCATCATCTAACAACCGTTTATGGTCAGTCTGTTGAGGTTATGTATAATACCAGAATGTGGGATGGGTATAAATTGCTGGTGAGCAATGCCTTGGCTGTGTGGACCTTCCCTCCCTCACCTATAGCCTTGTTAACTGGCTTGAAGTCTACTATGTGTAGGAGCCATGATCTGGCCTTTGGAGAACCTAAGTGGGTATGGTGCAGTCTTTGCAGGTTCATACTGTCTCTGTTAATGAGTTCCATAATGCTGTGCTCCATAGCCTTCCAGATAACATTTGTCTTGCTTATAGGGTGAGAGTTTCCAGGATCTGTTGTAGTTCTACCCTTAATCAATTTATGTTAACATTTGCACTGGGTGTGGCGAGGATGGACAGGATTAGGAATAAGTATATTAGTGGGTCAGCCCAGGTTTGAAGGTTAGTAGACCAAGCCAGATAGGCAGGATTAAGTTGGTTTGTACATGTACTGAGGAGGGATGCAGAGTATATTGTGAAATAGATGCTAAGGATGAAGCCACCAGCTAACAGGAAGAAAGGAATGCCTAAGATGAGGTTTATGGCTGTGGTGAGAGAGGACATGCAGGTGGATGGTGTGAGAGTGCAAGATGGAGAGGGCAGGAAAAAATGGAAACAGATGATCTACTGTTGCAACCCCTAATGGGAGCATCCAAAAAGAGAAGAAGAAGAAGACATTGTAGCTCAACCCTTGTGGACTGTGAACACCATTACCGTGCATCATTCCACAAGTATGTAACCTGTATAGAGGCTGCATCTGGAGAGAGTGTTTAGATGACTGGTGACTTCATATGTCAGCTTGTGTATGACACAGCCAGGGATACTGTCCAGTACCATTGCCACTGTGGTTTGGACTTTGGTAAAGAGATGTTTTAACTAGAGTGCCTGTGAATCATCAGGTTTTACATTCTTCAGGTCAGGAAATGTGGCCCTTGTGTAATGACAGGGTGGTGAAATCCGCATTCAAACTGTCTGAGAAAAAATTGGTAATGTCAGCCAGATAAGTGTACTTTGTGACCATTTACATTAACTGTGACCCGATCTGAGATTTCCCCTGTAGATTATGAACAACACTAAAGAAAGCTTTAGTGTTGTCTTTGGAATCCTTGCCATTTTTTATTTTGAAGCTTCCCTTGTATGTTTAATGACGGCTTGTATTTTCCCAATGATACTGACCAGAGAGGTTATCCCTTCTTGGTATGTAACTCTTTTTTGGTACAACTTCACACCTTCTGTTATACATTAAGTTTATGGCAGGGGTCCATGAGACTAATGCACTTTTACTGTATAAGTGAGAATTTCTTGTGTTTGTGATAGCATGGTCCATGCAACCCTGTAGATGAACAGTGCGCATTACTAAAGGATTATGCAGCTGGGACAGTGTTAACCTTAGTAATGCAAACCAATGACAGATAGTAACAACAACATCACCCACAGCACAGTGTCAACCCATATCATACACACACATGCGTACTCAGGTACCAAAATGTGTGTAGTACAATGCATACTGGCCACCAATAGAAACTATGGAGTGTTAACACTGGCCAATACAGGGCATGTCACGCTGTCCATGTGTCCAATATGCATGTACATGCAGACAGTGCACCTCCGCCATGTTCACAAATGGTCATCTGCAAACCTGTGTTGCACACACCCCACACTTACTGTCCACTGTATAACACATGCTGGCACAACTACACACATCAGCTAAGTGCACATGGGCAAACAAAACACAATTGGAATAAACACTGGTGAAAACAATACAACATTGCTAATTACAGCTTTAATGCATCATGCCTGCTCAGCTACACCTTCAAGGATATAATTACACTTTACTGCTGACAACACGCTACACATCCAACCATTGTTATACTTTATTAAAGTCACCCTGTGCATCAGCACCATGTTAGCCTGCTCCTGCATTAATGTTACATATGACAGGAGGTGGCACAGGTTTCATCACATGCACAGAGTGTGTTGTTGGTTTGCCAGAGGCCTACACTGAGCCATACAATTGACATATGTGTATGAGTGTGTGTGTGATGTCTATGAGTACTGTTATGGGCCAATGTTGATGTCATGTGTGCAGGTATGTGTTTGCCCTAGGTTTCTGGTTTATGTGTGTGTGTCTCTGCATGCACACAGTTCCACCATGTGGCTGCCATATACCGGGATATGTGAAACAGCTACAGACTGCACCTGGCAGGCTTTACAGATCACCATCTCTGGCCACGGATATGGAACATGTGCCTGGCAGGGGTGCTACAGACAGTATCAGGTACTAATCCAGATTGGGTACTATCCAAAGAGGTTGACAAATGTCCACTGGATCCAGGTCCTTGCTGGGACTGGCCAGAGCCACGTGCATGTGGTCTGCTAGGACGGTCTATGGACAGCCCCCCAACATTGCTGGGGCTGGTACTGGCACTACGGGAGCAGCTATGACTTGCTGGATGTCCATGGTGACCTCCAGCTGGTGATGTTGCTGGCATTCATCCATGTCGACGTCTCAACCATCCTGCACTGTCCTGACACATGGACATGACATTGTGGAGGACATCCAATGTCTCACCCCAACATCTATCAATGACCTCAGTGTAGTTAGGTCATGGATACTGTTATTTACAGAGGTGTAATGAGCCCTCTGTGCCCTTAGCCCCCTATCTGGTGTACTGCTCCATTCATGTCTGTGCCTCCATGACAGCCTGGAACATGTGTGGGGTAGAAAGAGGTGTGGCACATCTGCCAGGGGCATGATGATCAGCAGTGCTCTGACAAGAACCCCTGGGCATCTGCCTATGTGGTACCATTCTAGACATCTGGCTATGGCTGTTGTGTCCTAATACATGTGCCATAGATACCACACTGTCTTGGCCAGTACCAACCGTACATTGTCCCTCAGCTAAGGGCAATGGTGATGATGGATGTACAGGCAGTATGACTGTGTGCATGGATGGGATGGAGACTTGTGTACTGTCAATTGGTGGCCCAACAACAGACCCTGACAAACCTGCCTGTGCCTCAACACACCTATCCTCATGATCACTGTCTGTCTCAGTGACATCAGGTTCTCTGCTGTACTGAACCAGCCCCACCTCGCCACCTGTGAGAGGAAAACAGGAAACACACTTTAAGACCTGAATATGACTTCAGACCACATGCACACATGCACACATGTGCACATGCACACATGCACGCATGCACACATGTGCACATGCGCACATGCACACATGCACACATGCGCACACGCACACACTTGCAAATGCACACATGCGCATATGCAAACATGCACACATGCACATATGCACATGTACACATGCGCACATGCGCACATGCACACACACAAAACTACACTCCTCCCGAAAGCAGACACACACAACACCAGCAATCACAGAACATACACAATAGCAGGTGATGGTGGGGTACAGTATCACAAGCAAAACAGTCATATCACACATGTCAGCATGCAGGACATGTGTTGCTCAACAGCATGCAGTGCAAGTGTAGTCAGTTCTTGTTACTAACAGTATGCATGGCTTTGATGTATGTGTTTTGTTATTAGGTGATGGCCCTCCCCCGGAACACAATGCATACATGTACACAACATTGCTGTGCAGGTATTCATAACCCTGTGATGTACTGTGCACCATAACTCACAGGTGTACATACCATTGCTGGATGTGTATCTGTGTGTCAGATAGATATCCAATGCTGATTACAGCCTCTGTGTCTTTAGCAAATAATTCTGGACACATTTTTAGCACATGCATGATGAGTATTCACACAACATCATCAGTGGTGCATGGATAATTGATGGAATACCATTCGGTCTCATACCCAATGTACGGTACTTATGGTGAGTGTAGATCATATTGTGGACATGCCAGTCTCATCCATGACATGGAATGCTAAAACACAACTGCATATTTAAACACTACACATACCCAATATGTGTCATATAACCTAGCCACTCAATAGCATCACAAGACATATATGTGTCAGTTGTGCAAATGGTGATTGGTATGCATACTGTTTAGAGGTGAATATGTGTGCACATATGCATAATTATGGTGTGTAGCAATGACAGCTATGTGTAGTACTGTGGTTACAATAACTGGATGGGGTATCGTACCATAGGCCATCATCCTGAAGCATCAGGTGGTCACTCAAGGCTACAAATGTTTCACAAACCAGCACAAACCATGCTGTGCCGGAACTATACTACCTTGGTTAAATTCACCATTTCACAACCAGTTGTTATATGAGTTTGTAAGGAGGCCAATAAGGAGCATTCCCTGACATGAATGTGTAGTGTGTTGCAGACTGTTTAAGTGCTCCAGGATAGGCCACTACCCCTCAGGTATATTATGTGTAATGTGTGAATGACATTTTGGATACTGGAGTGTGTCTTTACAGAGGGTTTGGGAATCCTTTATGTGTAGCATGTTAAAATGCTCTGTGTATGACATAGATGTGCGTGTGTGTTATGTGCAAGTTGAGTATCAACTGTGCCTATCCAATGGTCACTACAGTCTAGCTAAATTTGTTTGAGATGGTCTGGGTATTGCATGTGTTAGAGGCAGCTAATCACATTAGTGAGATGTGCGTGCTCTTACACCAAACATGCATAGCATGCAGTATGGGTAGGTGTGTTACATGTGTACATGGCCTACACCTTAACTATGACATGCACTTTTTATTTACAATAATAAATGTAGAACACACTTGCCAGCATCTGTCCGCTGCCTTGATGTCACTCCAGAGGTACCTACATAGAGATGAGACAGTTTGTCAGTGGCCACAACTGTGGCATTGCTACTGTGTGTTTGCAATCTTACAGTACAGCAACAGTTTACATTCACAGGGCTGCAGATTATGTTCCAAATGATCAGTATTGCCCAACAACAGGCTCCACATCTTTGAACGACACACTCCACATCTCACATATGCATGATCTACCAGTACAGATAACAGTAGTCTACAGATATGCCATGTTATCTGCATGCTCCATGTGTGCTTGCTGGGTGGCTCCAACCTCCATCATGATGTATGTCTGCTGCTGTTGTAGTTGGGCGGGTGCCACCAGGCTCATGAGCAGCTCCTCCACTTTGGTAAGGGGGCTGGATATTAACACCACCCCCTGTTGTAAGCTGTTCTCTATGCACATCAGCGGCGTGCTGATGGACATGTCTGAGAAGATCACTGCAGTGGTGGCATACCTGCTCATATGTGTGGTTATGCAGGCCTACCTCCATTGACCCTGCGGACAAGATCTTGCCACATTGCAGTACGCTCCTGCTGGTCCTTGCTGGTTTGTGAAAACATTAGATGGTAGTGCTGAATCATACTGCTAGTGATGATATAATCTTCAGCACTACTGTAACTTGGGTTCCTGTGGTGGGCCATGATCCCTGAAAGACATAAATACAAAAATATGTCTGAGCAAGTCATGTGGCACATTTAACATTATACAGTACAGATATCACTGAACTGCCATATAGAGCAACCTATAAGCTAACCGAGAGTGAAACACTGTAACTGCCACTTATCACTGCTCACCCCACAACTGGTCGAAAGTGCCTTGCTCACTTTCTATCTAATGATCCATGTTCTGCACAGCAACAAAATAAAATCACTATATAAAACTATACAAGAGTACCTGGCACACTGTATGCAACATGATGCACCACCTAGCCACAGCAGATATACATCAAGCTGATGTGTAAAGAAATATATCATCCATCACAATCGGTGTAAGGTCCAGTAAATGTATTACTATTATACCACACAACTTGTTAATGCCAAACCCGTGGCCAAAATATGTGCACAGTTGGGAATATAGGTCACATACTGCTGTAGTACACTATGAATGTTGCTAGATACGCAGTTATATGTATTACCACACATATGTCAAAGAACATGTTACAGACATACCCACACACACATCAGACATAATTACAGGACACAAAGGTATGACAACCCAGATAAGCATTCAGTGTGTACTATACAGTACTGCATGTCAGTACTTACACAACCTTAATCTTGAGAAATGTAATCTGTGATGAATACAGGGACCACACAAAACAGTGGATGCAAGCAATGTGGACATACACCATACTTTGCTGTACAGGCCCAGAGCTTCAATTAGTACTACAGTACACACAGGATTTGCATTCAACATCAGTACCAATCAATAATCATAGATGTAGTGCTTTAGCCTCCAATGACACACCCTAGTTAAAACCAAGGGACTTAATCACACTGTATGCAATAGCACTTGCTCTGCCAAGCAACAGAATACACAACTTTTGCTAGGATCAAAGCAAGGACCCATAATACCATAACATAAACAGTTTCCCACTAAGCTATCCCACAGATACATATCTTTGACGTATTCACAAACATTTTGACCATCACAGTCAGTCAGCAGTACACAAAGTCTATTGCAACAAGTAGATGTAGGTGAGTATGAGTATATATATATATATATATATATATATATATATATATATATATATATATATATATATATATATATATATATATATATATATATATATATATATATATAGGTTCATAGGTTCATACTAGGCTATCTGCCCTAGGGCATTTATAAGCCTAGCCAGAATGTGTTTGGCTTTCGCCACCCATTTTAAATTTATTTTGCTATGCCCTTTTTCGAGGTTAGTATACTGTGCCTCTGTCTAACAGTGACACAGAAGTGATACCCGGGTAAACCTACAATCTCCCATCCACTCATCAAGATTCCTCTTGAAGAGAGTCAATGAGGGACTCTGCCTAACCTGGACTGGGATTTTATTCCAGAGTGAAGGGAGCCTCTGGGTTATGAATCTGTCCCTCCAGCATGTCCTATTTATTTCAGTGCTGAGGTTCAAGTCTCTCGAGCGCGTAGCTCAATGGGATTTGGATTTTCTGAGGTGCAGCATGTCCATTAATTCCGGGTTGGACATGGCTTTATACGTCAGGCACAGATCGCCTCTGAACAGGCGCTATGCCACTGAGTAGAGCTGGAGTTTCTTTAACCGGGCAGCATATGGCATCTGTTTGTGCCCTTTGATCCTCTTGGTGAGGTACTTTTGGGGTCTTTCCAGTTGCTGCAGGTGTCTGGTAAGGTACATCCCAAAAGGGCATTGTACTCAATTATGGGCCTGATGAGGGATGAGTAAAGAGGCACGATGACCTCCACTGATCTAGATGTGAATCCCTTCATGATTAGGTGGGCTATATAAAATGTTTTTCTAACCACTTTGGCCACGTGGTTGTCAAATGAGAGATTGCTATCAACTTGGGTCCCCAGGTCCCTAATTACTTCTTCTGTACTTAATGGATTACCACCTATGTGGTAATTTGTGGGCACTTTGTTTTTGCCAAAGGGGATGACTATACACTTTTTGGCATTTAGCTTGAGGCCATGGCTCTGGCACCAGTTGTCTGTTTCTATGAGGCCCTTTTGGAGAATGCTTGTGTTGGCTGGAGAGTCGATTATGGTGCCCAGTTTGCAGTCATCTGCGAACTTGGTCAGCCACAGTCTTTCCGTGTTGGCCTGTACCTCCGAGAAATATATACCGAACAAGAGAGGTCCCAGGACTGAGCCTTGTGGGAAACCACTTGTAACTGGTTTGGAGTCTGACATGGCTCCAGCAATTCTAACCATGTGGGTTCTGTCCTTGAGCCAGTTTGCAATCCATCTAGTGACATAGGGGTTTATATTTAAGCTGGTGAGCTTATCTATAATGCCCGAGTGGGGTATTGTATCGAAGGCTTTTGCGAGGTCCAGGTAGGCTGTGTGGACCACCTTCCCCTCGTCAATGGCCTTGGTGACTGTTTCAAAGAAATCAACCAGGTTTAAGAGGCAGGATCTGCCCTTAACAAAGCCGAACTGGGTAGGATCCAGTGTTTGTAGGTCCCCAATATCTTTATTTATGAGGTCCATGATGATCCTTTCCATAGCTTTGCAGACCAAGCTAGTCAGGCTTATGGGGCGATAGTTTCCAGGATCCGTTGAGGCACCACCTTTATGGAGAGGGACCACTGTTGCTGTACACCACTCTTTGGGCACATATCCTGTAGTAAGGCTGAGATTGAACAGTAGTTTTATGTTTGGGTTTAGCTCTTCTTGGAGTTCATGTAGGACGCAGCCCGGGACACCATCTGGTCCCATTGATGCTGTGTTTTTTGCTTTGGAGAGGCGGCTCTTACCTGAGCATCTGAGCTGTCAGCGGGGCACCACTCTGCTGGGATAGATATTTCCCCTTTTGGTGGGGAGTTTGCGCTGAACCTGTCAGCTAGGATGTTGGCAATGTCTGTGGGTTTGGTGTATTTTTTGTCATTTTGGACTAATTCTGAACATATCTGGGAATTAAGACCCAGGTTCCTAACATAACTAAAGAAAGCCTTCTGATTATCCTTAGTGTCCTGTGCAATTTTTCTCTCGAAGCTGGCCTTAGACAATTTTATGTGTGCCCGTAGTTTTTTGCTAATACTGATCAGTGATGCCTTCCCTTTTTGGGATTTTGCTCTATCATTTAGTAACTTCCTCCTTCTATTGTATAGTTTGTTTATGGCTGGGGTCCACCAGACAGGACGTCCGCCTTTGCAGGATTGGGTCTTGGTTTTATTTGTGATCGCATGATCCATGCATTCCTGAAGGTGTTCATAGAATGCGTTTATAAAGGATTCTGCGGTCTGGGACGTATTTTCCACAGGCCCGGGGGCTTTGAAGGATTCCACCTCAGTTTTGAGGAGTGTGAAATTTGCTTTAGAGAAGTTTTTCACTCTGGTTTTCTGGGCAGGGGGTGGGATCGGGATGTGAATATCCAGTGAGATTAGTTTATGGTCTGATCTTACCAGTGAGGGATATACTTCTGGTCTGGAGCATAGATTCCCCATGTTGGTGATGATCAGGTCCAGTATGTTTTCCCCTCTTGTGGGAGTGGTAACAAGTTGTTCCATAGCATTTGAGTTTATAAATTCTAGGAACCTTTGGGCTAGGGTGTTGGAGCTAGAGTAATGCTCCCAGTCTATGTTTGGGTAGTTGAAGTCGCCCAGTATAATGGTGTTTGGAGAGACCTTCATATTTTCCAGTGTTCTCAGGAAGGCCGAGTGGGGTTCCTGGGTTTGGAAGGGTGGTCTGTAGCAGGCTATAAACTGGAAGGCAGTTTTACCCACTGTTAGTTGCACATGGATAGTCTCTGATGCTTCGTGCTTTGCCACCAACCTGGAGGTGTGGGTATCTTTGATGAATATCGATACTCCCCTCCTTTGTGGTTCGGTCCAAGTTTTGTGGCTGAAAAGCATGGTATGAGGTATAACCTGGTAGTGCTGGGGTGCTCTCGGGAGCCCTGAACCAGGTTTCTGTTACTGCACAGATATCGATGTTCTCCATGCTAAGGAGAGTTTCGCGTGCATCTTGAGGTTTAGACTTCTGGCGTTGAGTAGCATTACTCTTAGTTTCTTATCCCTTGTGATACCTATGGAGGTGGGTATGTCTTTTGAGCCTTGCCTAAAAAGGCACTATGGGGGTAGCAAGAGCCTTTGCCAATATCCGAAAGCCCAGGGGTGACAGGTGCAAGCCATCCCTAGCGAAGCATCGGGGCTTGTCGAGCATATCATCCCAAGCTGACAGGCATTGGATCCCCTTTGAATGACACCAGTACTTAAGCCAATTGTTGAAATTGATCATCTTGTCTTCATATTGTGGCATCATTCTTGGTGAGGGTAAGATGCTACTCAAGGTCAGGGTCATACCGGCCTGGGCTACATGCTCAGAGAGCTCCTTTATGTCTTTTTTCATGTAGTCCAGGGAGGTACGTCTCAGGTCATTCACACCAGCATGGACAATGACTGAGTCATATTTGTACTTGCCTTGGAGTGACCTGAGTGCTTGTGTTATGTGGCGGATCCTAGCGCCTGACAGGCTGCTCACTGTGACCCTCTCCTTGTTCAGCCTGGTGAGCGGGACGTCAGTGTGCCTGACGATAGAGTCACCTATTACAAGTGTATCAGGTGTGTTGTTTAGTCTTAAGGGCTGTGACTGTTTGGTACACTGGCTTTGTGAGATATGTGTTGCACGTGTTTTGTTTTGGGGTAGCGGCTGCTTGGGTGTCTGCTTTGGAGGTCTCTGCTGCTTCGGCAGATCTTTATTTAGAGCCTCCGAGTATGTTTTTGTGTGATTATGTGTTTGGTTTGCTGTCGTGGTAGGTCTATGTGAGACTGGAATTGTAGTGAGTGTGGTTTCCTTCTCCTCCTGACTGGTTATACCAGCACTGAGTTGAGAGAGCTTAGCCTCCAGTTTGGCTATATGGTTGCATCTCTCACATGTGTTGGAATTTGTTGGGAGGAGGAGAGGGTTGTCTGTGTACATGAGGCAGTTGTAACATTGCCTCAAGATTGCCAGATTCACCAGCTGGACTGGAGAGGAGATTGACAACTGACCTTTTGACATGCTAGAATAATATTGGGAATTCCTTAATAATTGAAAACCAGGGCCAGTGGGGAGTGAGGGTGTAGTGCTTTTAATTTGTAGTGCTGACTTATATAATAGCTTTAGTGAGCAAGTGCCAGGTAACTTAAGTGCAATGTGTTACAGGTAACTTAAATGCAAAAACGACAAACAGTAACTTTCTTTCAAGTGAAACAAGGAAATAAGTACAGTAAGCAATGCAAATATCACTAGTGATCCACAGAAGCACTGAGAAGCCCCGTATTAGGTGGAATTAGCGTTCCAGGGAAATAACAAGCAAACAAACAACAAGCATATAAACAAAGCTAGATTCAGCAGGCCTGGATCTAGTCTATGCTACAGCAAACAAGGTGTACCAATTTCAGTAAGATACAGTTCAAATATTCAGGCACAATAAACCTTTAACCAGAAATTCCCAGCTCAGAAGGGCAGAGTCCAGCCTCTTCTCCCACAAGAGTGCAGACCACAAACCTTCTTAATGTAAAATAACTGGCCTGAAGCCCAAGTGCTTAAACCAGAACTAATACACTTTAAGAATAACAGACACTGGGCTCTCAATCAGCAGTTCCCAACTTAGAAGGATGAAAGCTACCTGTCCTGCCACCACAGTGCATGCCACAAACCTTCCTAATGTAAAACAACTGGTCTGAAGCCCAAGTGCTTAATCCAAAAGACTTAGAATGATAGCTACACTTTAATCAAGTTACTACCAAGCAGTAATAAATACAATTGAATACTTTAGAGAATGCCTGGATTAGTGCTCAAGTTACACAAACAAAGCTAGATCCAGCAGGCCCGAATCCAGTCTATGCCACAGCAAACAAGGCACCAACTTCAGTAAGAAGCAGTTCAGATATGCATGCACTGTAAGCCTTCAACCAGAAATTCCCAGCTCAGAAGGGCAGAGTCCAGCCTCTCCTCCCACAAGAGTGCAGACCACGAACCCTCTTAATGTAAAATAACTGGCCTGAAAGCCCAAGTGCTTAAACCAGAATTAATACACTTTTAGAATAACAGACACTGAGCCCTCAATCAGCAGTTCCCAACCTAGAAGGATGTAAGCTACCTGTTCTGCCACTACAGTGCAGACCACAAACCATCTCAGTGCAAAACAACTGGTCCGAAGCCCAAGTGTTTAAACCAAAAGGCTTAGAATGAGTTACACCAAGCAGTAATAAATACAATTGAGTACTTTTAAGATGATGCAAAAGTAAAAAAGTAGGTAGAAACACAAGTACAGTAAAAGCAGATGAAATTTTTTTTTTTTTTCTGAACAAGTGCTGAGATCAAAGAAACAGATTTGAGTGCTGAAACTAGAAAACTGGCTAGTTATAAGAAAAAAAACTAAGCTAGAAGGCTTCCCTCCAACACAGAAGGGCTTGGGGGCTCAGAAGCCTACAAATAGTCTATACTACTTAACAGGAAAGGCAGGAAACAAGCTTAAATTTTTTTTTTTTTCTGTTTCCCAGATGCTCTTTGTACACAGTAGGAGTGCCTGAAATCAGAATATGATCTCACTGCACTCAGTTGAGTGAGCAAATGAGATGAGCCCAGAAGGAGTATCCAAACACAAATTTACAAGAGGGGCGGGCAGTTGCAATATATATATATATATATATATATATATATATATATATATATATATATATATATATATATATATATATATTTACACATGCTGTGCATATGAAATAAATTTGGAGGTAGATATGAACCCTTCAACCCCTGAGAGAGGGGTGAGGACAACAAAGTATGTTGTAATGCCAATTAAATAACATTTCATGTGTCCAGTGGACATGTGTGCAAAATGGGCAGCTATGTATGGGGCATAATTTTTTTTTTTGGGAGCAGATTGCCATTTTTTTTTTCAGGTGACAGTGGAATGTGGGGTAGGGGAAGTAGGTATATTTGGGGAGGTAGGTTGGGGAGGTAAACAGACAAGACAAACAAGATGCATACAGGGATGGTATATGACACATGTGGTGGGTGAATACCTTTGACACGGAGGGATGTTTGGAAATTGCAAACCCATTAGCCCCCAGATAGAAAAAGTGGGACTGAGGTTCCAACCCATGGGCAGTCACCACTGCAGCTTCACAGCCCAGAAGGTGGCTGTGCTGGGGGCTGTGTAGGAGAGGCAGGCTGACCCATGAGTTGCGCCACTTGGGCCTCAAGCTGGCGTATAGGTTCTGCAACAGAACGTTCAATCTCTCTATGCACCACAGCCTGGATCCTACGAAGGGTGATAAGTGCCTCTCTGCCCATGCTTGCACGGGGGGCCAAGCCCCATCCCCTGCAGTGCTTCCATCCAAAGGTGGCACAGGGCCAATGGAGGAGGAGGTCCAAGGCTGGGCACCGGATCTGCTGGTGCCAGGTGCCATAGCCAGCTGAGGTGGGACAGGTGGGTCTGCTGGGACCAGCCTTCCCATACGAACTATGTTTTGGAGAGTTTAATAAATATATGGGTTAGTAACAGTCAACAGCATTTCCAATTAGTTATAACAGCATGCAAAAGTATTCCCATTAACCCAACACACCAGATTTTCAACAGTTGAAAAGCAAGCATGACACATGCATATATAGAACAATAGTGGACATTACAACAGCATGCAGGTTGAATTGATGGCAATAGGCCACCAATATTGTGGTATTTTAACAAGGCACATGCATATAAGTAAATGCAAATATTTATAAACCAATAGGACATATGTCCCAACAAATGTTTTGAGATTAGACATACCGACTGAGGTGTGGAATTGCATTTTTTATGCACATACAGTAGGGTGGAAAAAGATAGCTCAATTAACAACTTAGATATCCTTCTTATTTTCACTACATTCCTATTAACTGCAGTTATATGTCCCCTACATTTATTATTACACTACCCAGTGTCCTTATATTGTGTGATTGGATTTTGCTAGATCATTATATACATGAGCTGTATCGTACATACAAACTGTCCAAGATGCAGATGTTACTGCAACCTATTTTGAGAGTTGCTCACACACACTACTGCTAAGATGGTACACTGACAGCTCTACTTTCATATAATTTTCTACATATGTTCAGGTGAAAGTATCAGTTATATGTTGACAGTGCCCTACATTTCTGGCAGCACACTGACATTTCTGGGGAACACAATACCAAGCTACTCATGTGCCAGATTAACCTGTACATGCTGGGCATGAACCAACAGTTGAGGGCTGTAAATATGCATACAAGCTACTGGCACTCCCTTCATCCACGTTATATGGGCCTACCCAAGTGTGGGTTGACACTGCTTAATACAACACTATTTGTAGAATGCAACAGTACAACAACATATCAAAGAAAATGACAGAGATGCACTCCATGAATCATACATTTATTAAAGGATTATTACACCTTTATTTATTGGGTTAAAAGACTTTTTGAAGTCTCTCTCATTTATTTTATATAACAGTACATGCAGAATAATTACTAACCTGCCTCATGATGCAGCCTTTACAGCCTATCTTCATGGGCTTGCAGGTTCATAACCTGGTCACCTGCAGCTGTGAAGTAAATGTAGTGATATTGAGACATACCTATCCATAGTATAGACAAGCATAGCAATTCTTAACTACTTAATGCAATAGCTACTTACTCATTACTGGGGCATTAGGCATCGTATGGGATTCCTGGATCCACTGGTCCAATTCATCCCCCCACGTCGCTTCAGGTCAGAATAATGGTGCCTGACCTGCACAACAGTCCGAGGAACACCAGTGCCACTGGGTCCATATGTTGCACTTGAAAATTTTAATAGATCTATCCCATGTCCAGGGAGATACAACTGCAACACTGCACATACAGTATACTTGGCTACCTGCAGCTCCTGTGATGCTTTTTACATAGGGAAATGATCAGATAACTTAAGGACAGGATCAGTGAACATATATATGATATAAAGAAAAGGAAAACCACCAATGCCTTATTTAGACAAACTTTGGATTGCCTTAAATACAAAAAGTCTTGTTTTTTTTTTATAGACAGGACAATAGTGATAAACCTCATTGGGGATTTAGACACACAACTAGAGTTCAAAGAACTAACTTGGTAACTTAGGCTTAATGCAGCTGCTGCTTAGGCATTAATGAAGCAGCTTTTCTTTCTAGCATTTTAAAGATGAAAGCAGCTTCAGTGTGGTTTTATTACCATAATTTGAACACAATGTTCACTGTTAAAGATAATATGTGATTGATTTAGCTGTACTTCATTATCTAGTCAGTGTAAAACAACTATGTCTCAAGTTCTGATTCTTTAAAAATTGCACTTGACAGTTGAGTGACATCATAATGTATTTTTCTATTTCAAATGTGATTGGATGGAGTGTTTGTATTTAGTTTTTTTTTAATGGCAGACTGTTACTCTGATGAAGCCTTTTTGTTTGTAAGATGAAAGTGCTCAGTGTGTGGTTTTATTCCATTAAAATTCATTGAAGTGCATTGAAGTTTGTTTTGGAGTGTCCATTCCACTTTTTGTTTTTTATTTTATTAGTTAGTTTATTGAAGGAACATCATCAGTAAACCTAGAGCTAATTTTACACAGTCAGAAGATGTATCAGGTGCTGGAGTCAAATCATTCTGGAACTTCAATGCCGGTAATTGTGCCTGGCCTTCTTGTAGCTTTTACCTTATCTTTAACATTTGTAGGGATAGGCTTTCTATGGTCAAGTGTTGGCTCAAGGAAAACAAAAGCAGTTTTCTAGTAAATGCATTTCATTTTAAGTGTGCAGATGTCTCACAAGTGTTGTGGGGTAGAAAGATAAATTCCAAACTATGGCCAAGGTGACCAAGGTTCAATTAGAGTTCTTGGGCATCTGAGGCACTGGCATGGAGGGATGGGTGGGCCCATCCTGGTAGAGAGGCCAATCACTGATGATGCTTCCTCAGGGGAGGAGGTGTCCAAAGAGGGGAGCAGTTCTCAAATGATGATCGGTGAATGCTAGTGAGGTGACAGTGAAGTAACAAGGTAGGTTGAACCCCCCCCAGGGATGTAATTAGCCAGACCCCTAGGATGCCCTTGAGATTGTGCCAGCCCCATCCCTATTTCAAAATGGCCCAGGGATTAGCAGGTGTCTGGATAACTTGTTCATGGATATGAGACACTGGGCATTCTGCAAAATAATGATGCAGATACGAACAAAAGAAATGTATAAGTGGAAAAGAGCAAGGATTCCTTTCAGGGCTTCAATAAAATTAATTCCTTTCACAGATTTAGATAAACCAGCATGGGAACATAAATCCATAAACCTAGGAGTTTTATCTGCCAGACTACAAGAATACTCCAAAACACAAGATATACTGATTTGGTAAGTGGTTTTAGACTGAGTTTTCCAGTCAAGCCCGGTGTTCATTCTGACTCATCCTCCTGTAACAACCTGAACATGGTAAAAGATAAAAAACACATAGATGAGTGTTTACTATTTAAAGATAGTGAGAAAGGACAAATAGCTGGTCCATTTCATACTCCAACTATCAAATAATTTGTAGTCTCTCCCCTATGTCTCGTGTCCATGAAAAAGTGTGAGAAATTTAGGTTAATACATCATTTACCTTTCCCTTCAGGTACTTCTGTTTGTTATGGTATTAACAAAGAAAATGTCAAAGTCCAATATTCCTCACTGGATGATTCCAGCTGAGTCATCTATAAGTTCAAGGACCCTTGGCTAACCAAAATCAATATAGTAGTGTCATTTTGTTCATTACACATTTATCTTAAAGTCTGGCACTTATTGTGTATGCAATTTCAGAATAATTACTGTTTTGATCTAGACACGCCTAGGGGTTACTTGGTGTCTGCCCACCTTAGAGTGTTTCAGCTGACCTTTCTTATGGTGATAGGACCAGTGCCTATGGGTAGTTATTTGTTCCACACTTTTAGAATAGGACAGGCCTATCCTGGTCTTTCCATTGATGTGTTAAAGAGGATTGGTAGAGGGTCATCCAATGCATGTTTGAGATATATTCTTTAATTGTTTATGCTCTGCTGTTTCACACTTTTTTCTTTCAGAAAAATATTTGATTTATTATTTTAGGTTAGTCTTTTATTTTTCAAGTTTTGGAGAGAACAACAGTGCACACAAATGGGAAACATTTGTCTTGGTCATTAAGTAATATCAAAAAGATTTCCTGGGTTAAGCTGTGACCAGTTACTATTAACTTTCTTTGATTTGTTGCAGGAGGTAGGTCCATGCCTTGTGCTTACAAAACACAAAGGATGTAATTGCATATGTGTTATTTTAGAGTAAAAATTGGTAGTATATATTTTTGGAGATTTTGGTTTAATCCAGCATTTGCTACTTTTATTTTTATGTTGCTTTATTTTACTTTTGTTTACCAGGTTTGTCCAAGTAGGTTTAGTCAAAAAAACCCTTTTCAGTTGAGGTCCAGGGAGAAAAGCTCCAACTTATTACAAAAGTTGTAAACAAACATTCAGTAATATACACGAACAGAAGACATTAAAGAATATGTATTAATGATTATTCACTCATATGCTAATTAGATTAAACTTGTTACAATATGAAATATACTTATGCATTAGTAAATATTGGCCACTGAGCATTTAAAGAGGTGTATTAGTGGGTTTATCAGATAGAAAATAGATTATGCAATTGGTACGTACAAATTCAAAGAAACTGAGGTGAAAGAAGGAGCTATATAGGGTAGAAAATGTGAATGTTATAGTGAAGAAGTGGAATGTAAAGCAGGCTCAAAGAGAATTATGTATATGGCTATCATAATTTTTATATTAGAAATATAGGGGTGGGGGAGAGCAGTGTCACAAAATAATGTATATAGATAAGAGATGCTAGTAAAACTATTCAGATATTAGCCAAGACTGGCTGTGGGGACTAGGATTCTGAATGAAGAGAATTGTAAATTGATTATTATGTATATAATTATGCATTTCTTTGTAAATGTGGAGCTTTTCTTTCCCAGTCTTCTACGAGATTTTTTGCACAGCTGAATTTTTCCGGTAAACAAATGTCACAAATAAATTAATTAAATAAATAAATAAAATTCAAGTGACAAAAAGTAGTACAGAGATACACAGTATGATACGCATTGGTTGGTATAGCTATACCTGTAAATGATACACTGCTCTAATTAGATTTCTTCTGCCACTATTGGCAGAACTTGCCAGTTTTCACCTAGCTCATAGAACGTCTCAGCATTCTAAATGAGCATTGTAACCAAGTCTGGAGATTTATACAGTAAACTGGTATCAGCTTTGGACAGTTCAAAGTTAGTTACTGCTTTAAATACATGCATTGCATTTAGACTGCTCTACTAATTGTTTTCATATATTTATATGTATTCCAAGGCATCTAAATCTCATGACCATTCCTGTCTTGAAAGTACCACCCCTTGGGCAGCACTGTCTTTCCCCAGGAGGGACCTTTGGGTCAGTCCTGGAGTACATTTGTGGATACCCATCCAGTCATCTAACTTGTGTTTAAAAGAAGACAGTGAGTCATACTGCTTAACATACATGGGTAAATTTATTCCAGAGGTTTGGGACACACTTGATTTTAAATGTGTCCCTCCACTGTGTCTCATTTATCTGTTGGTGAAGATTTAGATCTCTAGGTTCTAACGTTTGGGGATTGGGATAATAATTAAGATGTTTACCTCACTGACACAAAGTACAGAGTTTAATTCTCATCTTTGGAGGGAAATTGACTAGGTGTGAAATGGCCTGCAATGGTAGCTAACAAAGTACTTGCCTATGAACTTATGTACTTGTGGAGATACTGAACTTGTAAAGAAACAAGCAGTCCTGGACAAGGGGTTTGCTACTTTTCTGGTAAATGAGACAGAGATCTCCTCTCAAAAGTCTATTAGACAGTCATTAAAAGATATAGTTTCCAGCCTCTCTTGGGCGACTTTAGGCCTTTGATCTTTTTTGTTAGGAAAATTCGGGGTCTTTCTAGTTGTTTGATATGTTAAGTGAGATATATCACAAAGAGGGCATTGTCCTCAATTATTGTCCTAATCAGTGCTTAGTATAAGGAAGTGATTACCACTTGAAACCTTGGTAATATTCCTTTGACAATTAGCTGGGCTAAATAAAAGGATTTCCTGACAACCATAGTTGTATGATGGTCAAAAGGAAGTAGCAAGTTACTGAACTACATTTTAATTTTTTGGAAGTGTGTTGTCTCAACAGAATGATGAGTGGATTTGCCTACCAAAATCATGATACTCCACTTTTTAGCATTTAGTCTGATCCCATTTTTTGGTACACCAAGACTAGGAAGAGTTTAGTCCAGAGGTTTTTGGTGTCATAAAGTAACATAGCCACTGCCGTCAGTTTGTAATTATCTTCAGACTTTGTTAGCCAGAGGTTTTGGCTCTCTGCTTGGAAATCTGAGAAGTAAATACCAAAAAGAGGGGGTCCCAGCACCAAGTCCTGATGATCACTACTGACCACTTTCATACTTTCTGATGATGCAAATGTACTTTCGCTATGTAGGCTCTTTCATCCAGGTTGCAATCCATTTTACCACATAAGGTTGATTTGTAAAGCATTTAGCATTTCTGTGATGTCATCATGGGTAATGGTGCCATAAGCCTAAGCTAAATCAAGATGTACTGCATGACCACCATCTACTGCCTCTGTAACCATTTTGGAAAAAAAAATAACAGATTAAATAGATTGGATCAACGTCTCACAAAATGAAACTCTTGGGGGTCAAGTCTAACAAGATTTTTGAAACTGTTGTGAGGTCAGTTGTAATACAGTCCATGACTTTGCAGATGAGGCTTGTAAGAATGATAGGTCTGCAACTATGAAGCTAGAAATCACATTACAGAGACCACCAGAAATTAGACAGGAAACTTTATTTTATAAAAACAGTATTAAGTTATTTTGCTGAGTATAACCACAACTTCATCAGAATACAAAAAAATCAATGTAATGTTCACAGTTAACTACATCATCTCCCAATCAGGTAATTAATCAGAGCCAATCAAAGCCCCCCAGTTACATAATCATTTGCATTGAGTGCAAGTCCACTGAATAAGTTTGTTAAGAAAACATATATTTGAGGGAAAGAAAAGAATGACTTCATATAACCCAGAAAAAATATTACACATGATATGATTGTAACCTTAAAACACTAGCCAGTGACAGTCCATCATTCAAACCTAGTGATGTTTGAGCATTTAATCTAATTTGCCATGTAAGTTCACACAGCTCGAGAAAACCATCTCGAGGTCCCCTGTACTATTCCTTGTAACAATGTCTAAGCCAAAAAATAAAAACTTGTGAGTAGGAAATTTCAATACATGTCTAAACAAAGCATTAGAATCCTTTAGATTGTTTACATTCCACAAATGTTTGTATATTCTTTCACAAAAATTTATTTTGTTTTTTCCTACAGAAAAACCATCGTACTCTTGGCACTTGGCTAAGTAAACTAGCTGTAACAAGTATTGCAGTTGCAGTGAAAATTAGAAGAAATGTTCAACCCATTAATCATCACACAGTCTTCCTCTAGTATATGTTTGCACAGAGTGCAAAAAACACACTTAAATGTTCCCCTCTTTTTGTTTGTTAATGCACAGTACTTTCTCTATTCTGACATTCAATGTATTGTTTTAATGATTTACGTTTCATAAATAACTGCTAATAAGGACTCCTGAGATTTTCTTGAAAGAACTTAGGAAGTTCAAATTTTCGGACAACGCCATTTTTTTAACTGAAGATGTTCAGAATTTGCTCAATATGATTCCCCACAAGGAATGCCTAGACGCTTTTCATGAATTCTTGGTTGACGTTTTAGGTTTCAGCAACAATGACATCAACACCCTTTGTACTTTTATGGAAATGATAATAAAAAACAACTATGTGTTTTTGGAAGGTCAATACTTCCTACAGAAAAAGGGTGTTGCTATGGGGGCCTCGTGTGCTCCCATATTTGAGAGCATTGTCATGTTACATTGAGAACAAGAACACATTTTTCAAAAGTTCCAGGAACCACCCTAGTCTCTTTATGTCCACTTCTTGAATAATATTTTTATTTTCTGAGAAGCGGGTTTAAATGAGCTACAAAAGTTTGTAGAGTATTTGAATTCAACATCAAGTTTTTTTTAAGTTAACCTACATTTATGATCCATCACATATACACTACCTGTATGTTGAAATCATTAAAGATGTTGCCCAACAGAGAATCACTAGTAATATGTTTAGGAAAAGTACATACTCTAACAGTATGTTTCTTTACACACATTGTCATCCTGAAAAACAAAGAATGGAATAGTGAAAGGGCAATTTGTGTGTTTAGCACGCATGGTATCAGAGGATGAACAAGTCCAGGTAGAGAGTCAAAAATGAATTACAATGTTTACAGCTAAAGGATATCCATTTGGGCTAGTTGCTACTATTTGTGAAAAAGTTACATAGAAAAGAAACCAGGGGTTATATATACCTATAATTAGAGCCCACAAGCCATTCAAATTTAACAGGGACATAGATGTAAACATGTCTTTCAAGACAGTTTTGTCAGCACATATATAACTGACAGCAATACCATTCTCAAAATGTTGAAGAATAATTGGAAAATATTCAGTTGTTATGAAAAGGTTGTAGAAACAGTGGTAGGAAGACCTAGAATGGTATTTAGGAAAGGTAAATCATTAAAACATACCTTGAAGGTCAGAATAAAGAAAGTAAGGGGGCATTGACAAACAAAAAGAGGGGCACATTTAAGTGTCATTTTTGCACTCTGTGCAAACATATACTAGAGGAAGAGTAAAATGATGAATGGATTGAACATTCACAACAACTACAAAACTTCTTATATATAGTTTACTTAGCCAAGTGCCTAGAATGTGATGGTATTTATGTAGGAAAAACAAAAGAACATTTTGTGATAGAATATACAAACGTTTGTCGGATGTAAAAAAATCAATAGGATTCTAATGCTTTGGTTAGACATTTACTGCAATTTCCTACTCACAAGCTTTTATTTTTTTTTGGCTTAGACATTGTTGCAAAGAATAGTACAATGGGACCTTGGGGTGGTTTACTCGAGTTGTGTGAACTTAAATGGCAAATTAGATTAAATGCTCAAACATCACTAGGATTGAATGATGGACGCTCATTGGCTAGTGTTTTAAGGCTACTCACATGATGTGTAACATTTTTTTCTGAGTTATATGAAGTCATTCTCTCTTTCTCTCAAGTATATGCTTCCTTAACAACCTTATTCAGTAGACTTACACTCATTTATTTATTTTATTTATTTATTTTACATTTGTTCCTTACTGCACATTACAGCAAGTACAATATCTAGGTTACAACAAGTACAATACCTAGGTTATCCCTTGGCTGCTGTGTGCTCCTGGCCTCTGTGCTTCTCATCCTATCTCTCCAGCTTGCCTACCCTCCACTAGGAGATAAGAACCCACTAGGCAATTAAGGACCCATCCTACCTTACCAGCTGTAACATCACCCTATAAATGTACCCCTGTGCTCTTCCAAGAAAGGAAAGAAGAGAGTATGTGTTTTCCTCATACTGACTTTTAAGCCAATTTGTAGGATGCTTATTCCTTTATATTTGTAATTGTAAGCTTCTCTGCCTGGTCAGCCAGCAGCCATACCCCCCTGTATCCTGCAGTCAAAGTATAGTCCCTGTCTTCCTTTACCACTACCTCCCCTAGCTGAACAGATCGTCTTCCAAGCCCTAGTCCAGCCTTCCCCAGAAATTACTACTGCTGTAATACAGTTGACTGTCCACTAGGTGGCACCATTTTCCAGTGACTATCTTTTGTCTATCCCACCATCCAAGAAAATACTTATTTTATTTTCCGCTGTCTATACCTTTCTGCTATCGTCCTTTCATACACTCCTGTTTTGCTGGAATTACCCACTATCCTCCTTTGAATTCTTCCACTCTACTTCTTATTCATTCTACACCTAACTCAAATTAACTTACCTCTAACAGTCAGCATTCCACTGATTGTTCACCCTGGCTGTTTCACTCACTTGTCTCTACTCACATATTGTGTCCTGTGAATACCTCATACTTCTAACCTAATTACCACTTTCTTTTCCATTGCCTTATAACTCCTTGCTTCTATTACACTGCACTGTCTCCTCCTTCGCTACCCTCCTCTTATTCCTAGAAAACTGACCCCCATCCCTTCTCTTCCATTTTCTCTTCTCTAGCCCCTCCCAGTTTTTACCTGCTTTTCCCCTTCCCCCCTCCCCCATCTACCTCATATCCTCTCATATCCTATATGTACTACCTGCCCCTCCTGACGCCATCTTTAATACCTAGGTTATCCCTTGGCTGCTGTGTGCTCCTGGCCCCTGTGCTTCTCATACTATGTAAGTGACTGTTTTTTTTGATTGTTAGTATTGATAGTATTCTAGTTCAGCCGTTTTTGTACACATCGTACATACTGCTATGCTATTATAACCATTACTGTGCTGGCTGGCGTTTAACCTTCCACATGCAGCTGTAGTAGCGTTTTCCAGGTGCAGTTGCACTAGGGAAACATAGATAGCCCTGAACGACTGCTGATAGATTTGAGTTAACTGTTATATATGATTTATTAATGTTAGTCTTGATGTCTAGTCCCTTGGGATACTCTGTGTTATGACTAGATCTTGTCTATTATCTGTTGACCACTTGCGTACATTGTATCTAATTGGGGGTGCTATAGGTTACCCTGGTAACAAACAGGAGCTCAACTCTGCAACTAAGCAAGAGGTATTTTGGCTTTTTCATGTTCCGTGGCACTCATAAGTAGTGGCGGGAGCTCAACTCTGCAACTAAGCAAGAAGTAATTTAGCTTTTTCATGTTCCGCAGCACTCATAAGTAGTGCTGTTGCAACTTTATAGCCGTTACCACAGTCATAACTTATTAAATGTGTTTCTGACAGTACATGGGGATCTAGAAGGAAGCAATATTTATTCTATATCCTGCATAGGTGTAACCATAATTAGATTCTATTTATAACTGCTTGCATTCCTGGCATTACGAGCAGACAAAGGAGTAAGCTTTATTTTTGTTTATCAGCTGCACAGTAAGCGAGTCTACCAAACAATGTATAAACTTTAATCATACACGTGGAGCAGCTTCCAGATTACCTAGGTCTCTGCAAATGCGAAGTGTGTTATACTAATTAACTTAGCTCCACTAGACAGGTAAACGGTATAGGAAACTAGGTGTTCTGTAACACTTTAGATATTTTTAGTAAGCGCATCCTTCAATCATCAGGATTATATGTTTTATAATATTGCATTAGCAGGCGTCTTTACTTAAGTGAGGACCATGAAATATGACCACAACTAGCTGATAGCTGGATAAACACTGAACTGATATGACTGTTCTTAACACATATACAAACTGACTAAAAGCAATTATAATAGAGCCTGTTGTATTTTAAGTACCTTTTACAGTGTATTTTGCTATTTAAATGTACTAAACTGGATATAGATTTATCTTTACTGCAATTGTATTTGGGTATGTCACATTCAGTGAGTTATTTAGCTGTGCTTTGACTATATAAAGGTACCTAAGATAGATACAGACCATACCAGTAGTTAATTATCCCACAGTGTCTGACATTGTTGAATAGCAGTTTAAATGCAGTATGATGTTATCTTTCCCTGTACTATAGCCAGTGTTCTGGGATGAATGTATAATTGTGGCTGATTAAGTATTTGCTTAAGCATTTTTCTGTGAACTAACTTAATAAGGACTTTTTGTTTGTTTCTCCTTTCTCTCTGGTTGCTGTCTTGTTTTATAACTGCTCTCACCTCTCCAGCTTGCCTACCCTCCACTAGGAGATAAGAACCCACCAGGCAACTAAGGACCCATCCTACCTTACCAGCTGTAACATCACCCTATAAGTGTACCCCTGTGCTCTTCCAAGAAAGGAGAGAGTATGTGTTTTCCTCATACTTACTTTAAAGCCAATTTGTAGGATGCTTATTCCTTGTGGTTTGTAACTGTAAGCTTCTCTGCCTAGTCAGCCAGCAGCCATGCCCCCCTGTATCCTGTAGTCAAAGTATAGTCCCTGTCTTCTTTTACCACTACCTCCCCTAGCTGAACAGATCGTCTTCCTAGCCCTAGTCCAGCCTTCCCCAGAAATTACTACTGCTGTAATACAGTTGACTGTCCACTAGGTGGCACCATTTTCCAGTTCCTATCTTTTGTCTATCCCACTTCCCAGAAAATACTTATTCTACTGTCTGCTGTCTATACCTTCCTACTATCGTCCTTTCATGCACCCCTGTTTTGCTGGAATTACCCACTATCCTCCTTTGAATTCTTCCACTCTACTTCTTATTCATTTTACACCTACCTCAAATTAACTTACCTCTAACAGGCAGCATTCCACTGATTGTTCACCTTGGCTGTTTCACTCACTTGTCTCTACCCGCTCCGTTCGCCCTGTGGGCTCACTCCGCTCCCCTACCCTGCCCCCAATTCTCACCCACCCCCAGTGGTCCTACATTTATTCCTGTAAACCACACCCCCATCACATCTGCTCCAATCTAGCAGCACACCTTATTAGCACTCCCAACCCTTCTTGTCACATCACCTCACCTGTTCATATACATTTCCTCCCTTCCCTACTTGTTACATCTTCTTAACTGTTGATACTACCTAACCCCCTTTTTGTTCCACTTCTTAAACTAAGATAATGGGTATACTACCCATCCCAAGTCAAATAAAACTTGTACTCCTGGCCTCACTCTTACCTCCTCTAACTATTGCCTATCTACTAACCTTATATGAACAACCATTATACCCCAACCTTCTCTTCCCCTCCAAATTCACTTTCACACCACTACTAGCTATCTCCCAAAACTACATCAACATCACATCCAGACCCTGCTACTTACAAGCCAAATATAATAGACTGGCCCACATTAAGTACATCAATCTATATATTAGGAAATCACTTTACTATTTCTGTAAGTTTCACAACCCTATAAATAGAATATACCTCCACTCCCTGCTAGATGGGGACATTCATCCTACCCCTGGCCCAAACAATACTTTTGCCACTGAACAAAGCAACTATAACATTACTAGTACCCAAGCCCCTAGTAAACCTTCTAACTCACTCTATATAGCACATCTCAACATACATAGCATTAACAACAAAATTGCCCACCTCCACGCCCTCTTAGATGTCCACCTATTTCACATCCTATGTTTATCTGAAACATGGCTAAAACCTACAATTAATGACAATGAAGTCACCCCACCTGGCTAAAATATCCTAAGATTAGACCGTACAACCAAAAAGGGAGGGGGGGGGTAGCAATCCTTTACAAAACAGAGCTACAAGTTATCCCTGCAAACTTAGACCACCTGTGTAAAATAATGCAGAAATCCTCATTTTTAAATTTCAGGTCAACACATGTAAATCCATATACATCGTTTGTATTTACCTTCCCCCTGGAAATAACATTAATACCCTTGAAAATATTCCAAACTGGCTGTCTCCCACAAGAAACTATAGTCCTTAAAGACTTTAATATCGACTGGAAGTCCTGAAGTACTGTACACCCTACCACCCATATTAACCTATATGGCTTCTCACAAACTATTACCTCCCCAACCAGGATCAATAAACCCAATAACAAAGAAAGCACCTTAGACTGGATTCTTACTAATTCTCCTCTTCAACCATACAAAGTAGGAACCCTCCCTGATGATCTAAGTGACCACTCACTAATCTATATTATCAGACACAAAACCAACATAACTTACCCAAATACCTTTAGGACAATACGGACCAAAAAACTTTTTAACCTTGAACTATTTCAAACAGAACTTAAACACTGTAATTGGTCACCGCTAAAATCCCTCCCACTAGATGAAGCAGTGAAATACTTTAATTCCACATACTTAGCCATCCTTGACCATCATGCCCCATCACGGTCTATTAGAAATAAAGCTAAACCTGCCCCATGGCTCTCAATAGCTACTAGGCAAAAAATTCTTCTTAGAAACAAATCCTGGGCAAAATGGCGCACTACTAAGAATTCTACAAGCCACCAAAACTTTAGGCAACTTAGAAATATTACAGCAAAAGCTATCCTCTTAGATAAAACAAACTTTTACTTCCAACTACAACAAACTCACCAAAAGAATCCACAAAAGTTTAGGACTAGTATTAACAAACTACTACACCCAGGTCAATCTATCACACCTAACCCTTTGGTAAAAACTCTGTACCCATGAACTACCACATAGGCAGCAATCTACTTAACACCGAATGCGTGATAAGAGACCTTGGGACCCAGGTGGACAGTAGTCTCTCCTTTGATAGTCACATCACTACAGTAGTCAAGAAGTCCTTCTACGTGGCACACCTCATCATAAAAGGGTTCTCATCCAGGAAAGAAGAGGTCATTGCTCCCCTCTACTCGTCACTCAATAGACCTATTATAGAGTACAACGTCCCTTTTGGAATGTACCTCACAAGACATCTGCAGCAGCTGGAAAGGCCACAGAAGTACCTCACAAAGAGGATTACTAGCCTCAAACAAATGCCCTACACTGACCGCCTCAAAAAACTCCAGCTTTACTCCATAGCATATCGCCTACTCCGAGGTGATCTCTGCCTAACATATAAAGCTATGTCAAGCCCAGAGCTGTTGGACATGCTACACCTAAAGAAATCCCAATCTCTCCAAGCTACACACTCTAGGGACCTAATCCTTGTCACCACAATAAAATGGACACACTGGAGGGATAGATTCCTGTCCCAGAGACTTCCTATACTCTAGAACAAGCTAACCATCTATGTCAAGAAAAGTTTTTCATTAGCACTCTTCAAGAAAAATCTTGATGAGTGGATGGGAAATAGGAAATACACCCCGAGGATCACTTCTATGTCTCTGCTGGACAGTGGCACAGGAAAATAACTTTCTTTGGTGGCGTAAGCTATGGTACCTTGCTGGCTAGGCTTACATAGGCCCTTGGGCTGATAGCCTAGTGCCTACCTATGAACCTATGAACCCACAAGGCTCCAACCTTGAGAATCCAACACAAACTGCCAAAGCCTTCAATTCTTTTTTTCACAGATACCATCCAAACTCTTGTTAGTCAACTATCTCCAGGTACCTCAAATCTACCAACTTCTCCTACTTGCCCACTTCCATGATTTCAGTTACAATCTGTTTCTACTTCCTTCATTTGCTCTCTTCTCCAAAAACTAAAATCTACCACCCCCTCTGCTGACCAACTACCAGCAGAATACCTGCAAAGAGGAGCCAAAGCCATAGCCTATCCCATTTCCATACTGATAAACAGAACCATAAGTGAAGGCACTATCCCAGCTATCTGGAAAATCTCTCACATTATCCCCCTACATAAAGGTGGGAACTCCAATGACTTTTCAAACTATCGTCCTATAGCTTTACTCTCCCCACTGGCAAAAATAATGGAAAAATGCATCCATAAGCAACTACTTAACCATGTTATCCAAAATAACTTACTTGCCAACTGTCAACATGGATTTAGACCATTCCACAGTACTACCACTGCCCTGCTATCCTTTACAGACTGCATTAACAAAAATCGTAACAACAATATTCTTTCCTCTGCAGTCTTTATAGAATTATCTAAAGCTTTCGAAATGGTTAATCACCAGCTCCTTTTAAATATACTGAAATCCCTTTCACTTGAACCTCTAGCATTAAATTGGTTCAAATCTTACTTAGACAATAGACAGCAGGCTGTACTATGGGAAAACAATCTATCTACACACCTCCCCATTTCCCTTTGTGTTCCTCAGGGCTCCATATTAGGTCCACTCCTATTTTCCATTTTTATTAATGACCTTCACTCAGCAATTCCTCAAGCCACCTGTATTCAATTCGCAGCCAACTCCACTATAATTTGTTCAGCCACTTCTCCTTCTGAACTACAGTCCCTTACCCAAAAAGCTTTTAATGCAGTAGAACAATGTTTTTTAAACTGTTGCCTCCTCCTGAACCCCCCCAAAAAAACTAAACTTTTACTTTTTATTCCAACCCGAAAGACAACCCCAGCATATTTCACACTCATATCTAATAACGGAACTCTCATATCTCCTGACCCAACCACCAAACTTTTAGGAATAACTATAGATAGCAACCTTAACTTCGATACTCATATTAACAGCACAATAAAAACAGTCAACAAGAAATTGGGGTCCCTCTATAGAATCAAACCCTTTCTTACACCATTAGCCAGGACTGCTATAGCCAGAACTCATTTAATCTCCACTCTACTCTATGCTTCACCTATACACACTGATCATTCAAAAAACAACCTCAACAAACTGGCAATTTCCTATAATAATATTGCTAGATTTGCCACTGGCTCTCCTTTTAAAACTCAGCATTGTCTTAATCTAAAACAACTAGGATGGCTAGAGTTCCAAACTCAGCTTCTATTTCACCAGCTTGCTATTGTCCATAAGACTCTGTATCACCCCACCAATACTCCAGTACTCTCTACCCTCATTACCCCTTACAACAATCTTAAGAATTTACGCTCCTCAAATAAACTACTTATTAGTACTATCAGATCCAACAACTTAGCAGGAGACTCTCTGTTCTCTAATACTGTCGGAAAGCAATGGAACCTACTTCCCACTAAACTCCTATCTCTGTCCTCAATAACACTTTTTAACCAGAAACTAAAATTGTTTCTTAGTACACATTGGTTATGCCCTTGTACTAACCCTAACTCTCGTTCTTTTTTTCTTTATACTTATGAATACTCTTCACCTTATACTTTACTGTACTAACTACTGACTTCTCCTTAATGATCCATGTAAACCATGACATTGCAATTTAAATCTATGTATATATGTATATAGTAAACAACTTTTTGTACATTACCTTTACTGTTTGTAGTATACTCACTATTAGTATTTGTACTTTTATTAACAACAGCTGTGTCAAGCTTCTACTGTTGCAACATTCTTTATTATATTGTGTGTGTGTGTTGGAGCTTTTCTCCCCGGGCCTCTACTGAAATTGGACATGTATCCAGTTAGACTAACCCGGTCAACAAATGTAAAATAAACAAATAAAATAAATAAATAAAATAAAATTATTTTCTTATCAAATTCCATTCATTTGTTTTCTGATACCTGCTTGTATCTTTTTCTTTCCATGATAGACTATGCTGGCATTCTACAGGAATAATGTAGAAAAATGCCTTGGGTTCAACATCAGTCCATGAATACTACAGTTTTGCTTCTGTTCAGAGAAGTAGCAATAATCCTAAACTTGTTTGTGAGAAGTAGATGACAGACTGTTTGGAGATCAGTAGTCTCACCTCAGATGTACGGGAGTCTATAGGCATGTAGCCTTCTCCTGCTGGATGCCCAGGATAAAATATAGAACAGCTTGCACAAATTAGCTGAGCTGCACAATAGTCCAAAATTAAAATTTAAAAATTTCCTACCAAAATAGTACAAGACTAATTAAGGAAATCCTAAACAAAGACCATCAGAAATCAGTGTCTCTGTGTTCCTTTACACAACAGGAGCAAAACAGATGCACTAATCCTAAGATGATTCCTATGAAGAATTTTTCAGTCTTTACTAGGATCTGTAGTCTCTAGGAAAGCTACAATAGAACTCCTCTGCTTCTTTTATCAACAGGGGCAAAACAGAAATAGTAATCCCAAGTGGATGTCTAAGAAATGGTTTGTAGACTCCCCATTGATCAGTGATCTTACCTTACATGTACATTTTAAAAGAAGATGAAAAAGGGTTGTCAACAATGTGCAGTAAGCAGATATGAAAGAGAGGGAAACTGGAGCGTTAGCAGTCAAAGGGGAAGGTCTTCCCAAATTGATTCTGTAGTAGTTAGGTTCATAGATTAGTACTAGGCTAATTGCCCTTGTGAGCCATTTTAAGCCTAGCCAATTACCCAATGTGAGAATCGAACCCCACCCCTTGTGTCTGTAATAGGTAAACACTGTAACCATGATGCCATCCTCCTATCCAATGGTATGAGCAGCTGAGATTCACTTAGTTTAAAAGCACAGTACTTTCATTGTTTCTAGACTTTTGTTATTTTCTTCTGCAGTTTGTTTCACTTCAAATGTGTTTTGTTTTACATTTGTTTCACTTAAAAGTTATTTTCTCAAGTTCTTGGTTTAGGGACATTTAGTCAAATCTTATTGCTAGTTGGTGAATCACCATTATTCATCACTCCTTGCAAACCTAATTCCGTCTTTTCATTAAGTCCTGTTGGATTGGCCACCATATACACTAACTCAGATTATTACCCTAAATAATTTACTTATAAATCTTCATGATTTTCTACAGCAGTCACTGTCTAAGCCCTGAGTACTACAATCATCCCTTATCCTCCACTCTTCAGAAACATGGCCCAAAAGTCATCTCTCACCCTATCTGTGGCCACTCTGATTTTGCTAGGGGTTTTACGGTAGTATAGCAAATACCCAGTAACATAGCCAGGATGGAGTAAGAGGGTCAACTGCCCAGGGCAGACCCAATCACTCCATAATGAATACCTGTTTCTAAAACCCAGTATTGCATTTGCGGTCAAACCTGAGTGATGTAGCACTCCCTGTGTGCTCTGAACTGTATCATCTACTTGTTACATTGTAGCAAGCAGTCTGCTTCAATTTAAAAAAAAATGTTTTTTTTTTTCTTTAAGTAAAACCTGAACCATGTAGTACTGGTTGAAAAATATAAACTGTAGCATCTGCTTGTTACAATTAATTTGCTACAGTTTAAAAATAAAATAAAAATATATATCATTTTTTATCTAAAATCTGAGTGCTGTGTGCTCTGTGTATGGTATAAACTGCAGTAACTGCTTGCTACATTGCAGCAACCAGTCTGCTATAGTTCAAAAGTAAAAAAAAAAAAAAAAAAAAAAAAAATCACATGTTGAGGCAACAGGAATCTGTATGACAAATAGCTTAATGGTGGCCAACACACTGTTCAGCAAGAGAGACAGTCGCAAGATCACATACAAGAGTCACCAACATGCAACTTATATAGACTTCCTCCTAGTAAGGAAAGGGCATCAGGCTAGGATTGTTGACTGCAAAGCCATCTCCAATAAAACAGTTGGCCCACAACATATATTATTGGTTGTCACAGCCAGCTGTAAGCAGTGGACAAAGAAGGATCAAAGGTCAATAGTAATTTGGCTGAAGACCTGGAGTTTGACTGGAGAGAAAGCACATGAGTTCAAACAAATACTCAGGGTTCTAGTAGTTGAGGAAGAAGAAGACATATGTGATGTTGATAAAGAATGGAAAAGAGATATGTGGCCAATCCAGGTAGGGAAATAAGGTACATGAGGAAAGCTGATGGTGGAATGCAACAGCTCAGGAAGTCATCAAAAGAAAGAAAGTATGCAAGAAAAAGTGGGAGATAAAAAAGATGGACCAGGCTGAGAAGAAATATTGGTTGGCTAAAAAAGAGGCTGAGAGAGCAGATACAATATCAAGAACAAGACATCAGAGGCACTCTACCAACTTCTGGAAAGTGACTCAGTAGGCGGTACCAAAAAAAAAAAAACTCTCTTAGGCTGCAAGGCAAAAACAGAAAGATAATGATAGTCATAAGACACCTTTCATAAAGAGTGCCAGCAACAACTTATTCACCAGTCCTTGGGACATCAAGGTAGATAGAAGGAATACTTCCAGCAACTTTTGAATTAAGAGAACCACACAGAAGGTGTACTACACCAGACACAGTCTAAGATAAAAGAAGAAGATTATCCCACCCTAGAAGAAATAAGAATAGCAATAAGAAAAATGAAGTCAGGGGAAAGGAGCAGGCTCAGATGAGATTGCAACAGATCCAGATGTTATGTAAGTTAAGTGAGAAATGGCTACATAGGATACTTGTAGCAATATGTAGAGAAATGTGTGTGCCAGATGACTGGAGAATAAGCATTCTGCTTACAGCATACAAGAACTATGGGACATTCACAACTCTGGGCACTACAGAGATATCAAACTCCTACGACACTGAATGAAAGTTCTAGAGAGGGTGATTGAAATGAATGCACAGAGTAGTAGAATGTAAGATGGTAAATAAGCAGTTTTGATTCAGATCAAGATGAACCACAACTGATCCAATGTTTACAGTGGGAGAGGAAGTTCGGAAAAGCTGGAGATGAGGAAAGAGTCCACTTGAGCATTCCTAGATTTAGAGAAAGCATATAACAAGGTTCCAAGAAAGTTGAATGGGGTTGTCCTGCAATGGTTCAAAGTACCAGAAAAATTAGTTGTGGGTGTGCATCGGGGTTCAGCACTGAGCACACTGCTGCTCATATTAGTGATGGACTAAATTGCCAAACAGGATGAGGAGGACAGAGCAACAAACCTGTTGTATGCTGAAAATGTGGCATTAGAGGCAGACTCTAAACAGGAACTTCAACAAATGATTGGGGAATGGAATGCAGAATTAGAAACACTTGGGATGAAATTGAGCACAGATAAAGCAGATGTAATTTCAGCAAATTGGAGAAATTAGAAGATGCTGAAAATTAAATTAGAAGGGAAAATAGTGTAACAGGTTACCCTGGGAGGGGTGGTTCAGGAAATGGGATGTCTGAAGGAGGAGATCAAAGCTAGAATGAGAGGGGCGGCAACCAACTTGCACAGAGTGTCAGTTATAGTATGTGACTGACAAATGCAAAAAAAAAAAAAAGGAAGAAAATTATGATGTACCAAACAGTGGCATGACAAGTACTACTGCATGGTACAGAAATCTGGGCAGTGAAGGCAAAGCAGTTAAGAAAGTTAGAGGTGATGGAGATGGAGATCACATGTCTGAGATAGGTGGTTGGATAGACACTGTGGGACAGAAGAAATGTGGACATAAGGGCAGAAGCCCAAGTAGCTTCAGCTGCAGAGAAGGTCAAAAAGAACAGATTACAGTAGTTCCACATTATGTACAGGAAAGCAAGAGAAAGTAAGCAGCCCCCTACCAACCACCCCTCTCTCCACTAGTAGCTTTGCTGATTCTTTCAATAAACACTTCACAGAATCCGTTTTATCTCTAACAAAAAAACACTTCCATACACTAATTCTCCCTCACCCAATCCAAAACTACCCCACCCTACCTTCTTTCTCTCCACACTACCCACCCCCTACATAAAAGACTCCTGACCAAACTAAAACCCACAAAACCTTCAGCCGACTACCTACCCACTGAATACCTAAAGATAGCAGCTGATGTCCTAGCTTATCCTATTTCCGTATTAATCAACAGCTCCATATCTGAATCCTATGTACCCCACGCTATGGAAAATATCACACATCATCCCCCTCCACTGACCTCTCCAATTACTGCCACATTGACATCCTCTCCCCCCTCTCCAAGATACTCAAAAAATGCATCAACTCACAGGTCTCCAATTTCCTCCTTAACAATAGCCTCCTCTCCAATACCCAGCATGGTTTCAGACCACACCATAGCACAACAACTGCTCTCCTCTCCTTCACCAACACTATCCTCCATCACAAAAACAATGGCCTCCTCTCCTCTGCTATTTTTATGGATCTATCTAAAACCTTTGACATTGTTTCACACAATCTACTACTCTCTGCTCTATCTGACCTCTCTTTCTCCACACCAGCCACAAACTGGTTCCACAGATATCTACAAGGCCGCCAGCAATCAGTCATTTGGGACAACAATCTAGCCACTTGCCTCCCTGCTACTTTTGGGGTTCCCCAAGGCTCCATCCTTGGCCCGCTATTTTTCTCCCTTTTCACCAAAAATCTGCACACTACCACCAAATATGCCTCCCTCATACAGTATGCATATGATTCCACCCTCAAGTGCTCAGCCTCAACTCTAACAGAACTCCAACAGATCACCCAAGAATCATTCTCTTCAGTTGAAAGCTGGCTATCTAATGCCCAGCTTCTCCTCAATCCAAGTAAAACCAAACTCCTCATCTTCCAATCCTCCAAATCTACCCCAAACACCCCACACTTCATTATTCAAGCCAAGGATAACACTTCCATTTCACCAACAGTTCACACAAAACTACGGGTCTATATTAGATCACTGAATGCTTAAAAAAGCGGAGTAATTCATTGACTCTATGTAAGCGAAAGCTTACAATGTCGAAATGTCAGAACAGCGATTTTTTTCCCTTGGAAAAAAAATCGCTGTTCCAACAAAAAAATAAATAAATAAATAAGCTATTTCAAACATTACATTAAGTGGGAGGCTTCACCCCCCCCCCACACCCCCATACTTAAATATACCAACTCCGAGACCGCACTACAGTGCCGAAAATGGCAAAGTACTGAAGCGGCCAAGCAAATTCTTTCCCAGGAAAAGAATTCACTTAACAGCCGCTTTGATATTTTGCATTTTCAGCCTTTTATGTTCAACTAAGCTGCATTCAAAAGTATGCATCTTCAGTCTTGTAATGTAGACCCCAAAACTACTTGGTGTACAGATTGACAATAATCTCAAATTTGACACCCACATATCACTAACAATAAAAAAGTTCACAAAAAATGGGTGCCTTATACAGAAGCTGCCAATACCTCACCAAATCAGCAAGAATCTCTATCACCAATTCCCAACTAATATCCACCCTACTCTACACATCACCCATACTTACAAATCTTAGACAGTCAGACCTACACATACTTGAAGCCTGCTACAATGAAATTGCAAATTTTACCACTGGTGCCTCTTATCGCAGCCACCACTGTGTCTCCCTTAGAGACTTTGACTGGCTTGAACTCCCACAACTTCTACACCAAACTCAACTCACCTTTGCTCATAAACTAGTAAACCACCCTCTCAGAATCCTATCCCTCCATACAATTCTCCAATCCTATCACTCTTCCAGACCACTACGCTCCTGCAATAAAAATCTACTCCAGGTCACAGCAGGTGAAGCACAATTTTCCTGTGCTATATCCAAGTTCTGGAATAAACTTCCCACTACCATAACTACCCTTCCTTCCTGCAGTCTTTTCAAGACTGCACTTAAATCTCACCTAAATTCTCACTGGCTTTGTCCTTGTCCAAACCCAGACTAATAACCCCCCCCTTCAATCTTTCTCTTCTTTCCCAGATTTGTATAGAGTATCCCCTCTATCACTATAAAACTGAACTGAAAATTACTCACTGCTTGTTAATCCTTCCAAGATTTAATTATCTTTTAGTCTATTATTATTGCTATCTAGTTACTGTTTAGATCATTTGTAGCACTGTGTTTTACTTCTTATTTCTCAATGTTGTAATTAGCGTTTACTACTCAATTGTACCTAATTTGCTCCTGTATTTCTCCATGTCATGATCACCTCTACTGTGTACATACCTTGATTGTTATTGTTTACCATCTACCATGTCATTCTGTGGCGCTTTTCTTCCCGGGCCTCTGCTGAAAAAGAACCTGTGTCCAGTCGGAATTTCCCAGTAAACAAATGCAAATAAATAAATAATAAATAAATAAGAAGATTTGGGACAGACAGAAAGAAAGCCAGAGGAAATGAGGACATTCAGCAAAGAGGACGGACTGTGTGAGAGAAGACCAGCAACTGTCAGGCATGACTGTCAATGAAGGTAGGGAAGTAGCACTGAATCAAGGGAGATGATTATTGTTGAAGTGACACCTTGACCCCATGTAGAAAACAGGAAAGGTGGGGGTGATGATGATGATGATGATGATGACCATTGAAGAGTTCAATATCTAACCAAATACCTTATTGCTAGGTGACTTCAATTACTCAAGCATTGATTTGCCAATTGCCCTTTAAAGTGGATGTGTTCAGCACTTCCTATGCCTTGCTAATACTAATGCGCTGAAGAAAATAGTAACGCTACCCAGTGGAGCCTCTAATATCCTAGTCCTAACCAAACCTAGTCCCAACCTGTAACCCACTGCATGTCTCCTCATCCATGGTTAAGTCTGACCACAAATCAATCATCTTCTTTGTCAGACCTAATGGTAGCATCCCACCACCAAATAGGTCCATATTAAGAGAGCTGCTGTGGGAAGTCCTACTGCAGCTTGTAGAAAACTGAAAAAAAAATCCCAACAACTCCCTGCAGATGGACACAAGTGAGAGAGCTGTGGCATTCATCTCCAATTTTTTACTAAAATCTAAACTGCTACATAGAAAAGTCAGTACCTGTCTATCCTAAATATAATGCAAAACTGAGAAATAAACCTCCATGGTGGAATTCTTGTATTAATAAACTGCATAACAAAAGAAAAAAATTCTGTCCAGGCTAAAAATATACTTCTTTGGAAGCAGATAAAACTCCAGGCTGCATTTTAATCAGTGCTAAGTATGTTTTATCTAAGCCTTACTTAAACTGTTCAACCTCAGCCTATCCGCAAAGTTTGTACCTGATGCCTGGATCACAGGAACTGTGAGCCCCCTACACAAGATGGGACCTTCTGCAGACTTAATTATAGGCCTATCAGCCTCACTAGTCTTATATGGAAAGCCATGGAACATATCACAACAGAAGTAATTAATGCAGTCATAGGCAACGTAGCTGATCTAGACCCCACTCAGTTTGATTTTGTGAAAGGTAGGTCCTATCCTGAACCTAGTAAATTCTTTGGAAAGGCAACAGAGACTCTTGACAGTGGTCACTCCATGCATGCTGTTTATCTTGACCTGGCCAAGGCTTTTGACATTATACCCCATACTGATATTATTGAGCTATTACACAAACAAAATGTAACCCCCACTTTGCCTTCTGGATTACAAATTGCTTATCTGATAGATTCCAGAGTGAAAATGTTTTGGTACCCGCTCTGAATGTAAAATTGTAAGTAGTGTGGTACCACTGGAATCAGTGCATGTCTTTTTCTTATTTCTCATTTATTTTGCAAATATCTAAGCCAGTATCCCAGAAATGTTGTTTATTATTATTTATTTTAGTTTGCTTTTGTTAACCAGGTTTATCTGACTGAGTTTAGTCCAAAAAGCCTTTCCAATGGAGGCCCAGGGAGAAAAGCTCTGACATATTATATGTTTAAACATACACGCAGAAATATACATGAACAAATTTAAGCATTATAAATTAATAATTAAACATAAATTTGCTAACTAGATTCCATTCACATGAATGCTGAGGCAGCTATTACAGTATAAACAATAAATGTGCATCATTGATGTTGAATATTGAACATTTGAAGAGGTGTATTAGTGGGTTTCTTAGATAGATAGTAAATCATGCAATTAGTGTTTAGAAATTCAAAGAAAGTGAGGTGAAGAAAGAAACTAGGTAGGGCAGAAAATACTAATATTTCAGAGAATTATATATACAGCTATCATAAGATTTATACTAAAAGTATAGAGGTGGGGGTGAGCAGTGTCACAAAATAAAATATATAACTGAGAGATGCAAGTAAAACTATCAGGCTTTGGCAAAGAGTGGTTGTAAGGTTTCCACTATGAGTGGACAAAAGTGAATGCACAGACGATCAAAATCACTGAATTGTATTCACTGAAAATATCTTGCCAAAAACACTTTTTAAAATGTTTATGCAGGGAGCAAGCCCCCCTGCATCCCCCACACCCTTGAACGTATATATACTGACTCAATGGCAGCAAAAATTTGTAGAAGGTGGTAATCCCCCCCAAAAATGAAATCACAATTTCAGTCAAAGCTCGAGAGTTCAAACTTCATCCACCTCTAGGAAAACCAGTTGTGGGATACAGGATTCTGAATGAAGAGAGTTAGTTTGACAATATGAAAACTGAAGATAACAGTGGCATTTATCCTGGATATGTACAGGAATAAATCAGTTTATTTCATAGGTGAAGTTTTAGTTGTGTTTTAAATTACTTCATATTCTGTATGGATTTCAGTGGTGGTGGGATGTGGTTTCACAATTTAGCTACACTATTTGAATATAGAGAGTCACCTGCAGTATTAGATGATTTGGTTATAGTGAGTATTGTTTTTCTCTCTAGATTAAAAAAAATCTATTAGGGAGTAGCATTGTATTAAGTTGTTAAGGGCTGGACAATTTTCTGGCTTATAGAGAAGTATATGCATTGTAGTTAGATGAGAAAAAGCTAGGTGATATGCTAGCTATAAACAGCTTAATTCCCTGAGAGCTAGACGGTGGTGCATTCTTATTGTTATAGTTTGCAGCAAATTTAGTTATTTTATTATAGCATTGCTCCAGTAGGGACAGTTATGAGAACTGAAGGTTAGTGAAGATTGGGGCAGCATAGAGGAGAGATGGCAGTAAGAAAGTAGATGCTATACATCTCCTGGCTATGTCAGTGAGGATGTTTTTTACTCTGTATAATGTACATAGTTTCTGATGATTTTTTAACCACTTGTGATACATGGGTTTCGAATTTAAACTGGTCATCTGTGACAACTCTTAAGTAATTTTAAATGTTTACTTGTTCAATCATGGTGTTGTTGGCAGAGTCAATAGTGTTGTTTTAGCAAATTTATCTTCTGGTGAAGAGCAGTATTTTAATTTTAGAGGGTTTAGAAGTAGTTGTGAGATATTTAGCCATGTTTTATTCTATAAGAGGGACTGTTGTATAAGTTTACAGAGAGTTTAGGCAGAATGAATTATGGTCAAGACATCAGAGTATTGAACTAGGTTAGCATTTTTTGTAGTGGTAAACAGGTCATTGAATTGATGAATATGTTGAAAAGTATGGGTTCTAGTATAGATCATACCTCTCAACCTGGAAACATCAAAAATCTAGACAAGGCCCATGAAAAATAGGAACACATCTATACGCTGATTAATATCTGATTTGCATACATAATTGTTTAACCCCACCCACTCCAATGGAATTGTGGGATACCAACTTTCAAACACAGACTGAAGAACAGACAACCACAATATGGCACCAGAGTCCCCCTGCAGCCATTCCAATGCCCCATTTCCTGGTGATTTCTCCCCATTTACCATAAACACTAAAGTGTGTATACTGCTTTACTTCTACAATGATTATTTGGATTTTATTTTTACATTTTGCAGCACAACAATGCACAAACCCCAACAGACATCTAAACAAAGCAATACTGTCCCACAATGAAAATAAACTTGGCATTAAAACTTCTCTGCCCTTGAAACTCACATTCATTGAAATAGCATTGAAGCCCACACACCATATCCAAAGAAAATGCATCTGGCTGGTGGTGGATAAAGATTACCTTTGGGCTGTTTTCAAATCCTTGGCCCCTTGCACACAAAACAAGAAATATACATGTGTTATTTTCTTAGATACACCTTCCTGACTTTATTAAGTTATATTCCTTGTATAATACAGCATACTTGTTAGACAGCGAAAATTTAAAATTTATTGTTTTTCCAGTAGGCTGTACTGTAGGCAATGAAATAAAATGCATGAACCAATAATGACAAAACTGCCCAATTCAGAACATTTCCATCATAAAAGTCTACTTCCACACCCACACTATAAATAGAGTGACAACAGTGTAAGCCATAGTCATCTTGCACAGCTTCTCACACTTATTTTCAACTTCAGTTTTTTTTTTTTGGGGGGGGGGTCAAAAAACAGGGGCACATTTTAAATATTGCTTGTATAATTTTGGAAAGTTGCTAGAATAAAATGTGCTACCACCATGCATGTTACTGGCAAGTCTTCAACCCAGGACCCTATGTACTACAGTCAGAGCAACATACCACTCTGCCAAATCAGCAGTTTCCTGAAAAAAAAGGAAGACTGAAACTTAATGACTATCATTTAGTGAATTCAGTTCTCACTTCTCACCATTGCTCTCAACCTCTTAGCACAAAAAAACTGGACAAAGCTAATAATGGGGGAATACAAATTCAGTTCTCACTTCTCACTCACCATAGCTCTCAACCCTTAGCACAAAAAACCTGTACAAACAACAAAGCCAATAATGGGGGAATACAAATTCTGTTCACTTCTCACCATAGGCTTAGCTCTCAACTCTTAGCATAAAAAATCTAGACAAAGCTCAGAAATGGTGGTGGCTAGGGAATTTAGGCTCTTTTTACCCTGTACCAAAGGTACAGGGTTTGAGCCTGAATGGTGTATTACATGGGGGCATTTACACACACACACACACACACACCTTGAGTCCAAACCTGTTCTTTCACTTGATCCAATCCTGCCCAATGAATCCAATCTGCTGCTAATTAATCCAATCCTGCTCGCGAGTGCATCGCCCCAAACATGTCCTGCTCGGCTAATTTCCTGCTCTTGGCTGCTGCTTATAAATCCAAATCAAGTGCTGTTTCATGCTTGTATTTGCAGCGGGAAATGATGACGTGAGCTCAAGGAGCTCATTTCCGACTGGCTGATAGCCCTGATGGAGCTGATGTCATTGCACACATGATGATTTCAGCTCCAACAGCGCAATATTAAAAATCAGAAATGAAGGGGTGCCACATGGGAATTGTGGCACCCCTTCATTTGGACCCCAAAAACTTGGTAAAAACTGAGGTATGGTTGAGAGGTCTGATATAGATCCTTGTGGACAGCAATAGTTAGTAGCAAGAAGGTGTAGAAATAATTATTCCATTTCACTGTTTGCGTTTTGATTGAAAGGTAGCTATGGAAACACTGCAGTAAAGTGTTGTGAGTCCTAAAGATGAGAGTTAATGTAAGAGTTTCTGACAGGATACAGAGTCAGAAGCTTTTGATAAGTCTAGGAAGATTGTGGAAACTAGGTTTGCAGAATTTCTGTGGGTGTTGACAGTATTTACAAAAATCAGCAAAGCAGTAGTTGTACTGTGATAAGAGTATAAGGTGCTGGTTGTAGACAGAAGCTGTTTATTAGTTAGTTCATAAGCTGCTTATGAATACATTTTTTTCTAATATTTTTGATGGGGGAGATAATATGGTGATATAGGAGATTGTCATATTTGTTTTACAGTTTTTATTTCACAAGCAAGTAGTACTGGGTTTGATTCTCACCAACAGAAATTGGCTAGGCTTCAAGTGCACCCAAGGCCAGCTAGTTTAGTACTTACCTATGAAACCAAATATTTTAGGGGTGGGGTTGGCATAATAGTTAAGGTATTTCCTTTACAAATACAAGGTGCAGGGTTTGATTCTTAAATTGTATAACTGACTAGGCTTAAAATGGCCCACAAAGGCAGTCAGCCTTGTACTGACCTATGAACCTATAACTGGCCAAGTCTGATGATGGCTGCAAGCTGAGCACATAATCCACTGGCACTAAACAGCTGCATTGAGAGCTGGAAATGCACATACAGTACCTGATTCTCTTAAAAATTGTCTCAAACTAAATGAAAAAATGTGGTGCTTATTTGTGTTCATAACAAAAAAAAAGCTACTCACATCTCATATTCTCACGTCATAAATGGTACTCCACTTCAGAGAGCTATTGTCATAAGATACCTGGGTATTTATGTGGACAGCTCTCTGTCTCTCATTCGATCATTGTATTTCCAGCAAAGACAGGAAATCCTTCTATCTGGCTCAGTTATTAAGCACTCATAATGGGTGGTAAGAACTTTTAAATGTATTTACTTAAAGGTGTATATGTATGGACATCTTATAGTCGCACTGATTGCTTGTCTAGTACTGTTCCTGTGTTCCTACAGATATTTTATGTTTTAATTTAAAGTCTGTTTTCCCTGAAGTTATAATACTGTAATATCATTTAGTATGGTGCCTCATTACAATGTGGAACACAAAGGTGAGAAGCCTGATTTTTTCATCAAATATTAAACATGTTACAGAGGGGAAATGTGCTATAACCATACCTCTCAAATGTCCAGAATTTCATAGAATGTCCATATTTTTGCATTATATTGTGGTTGCTTCCTAGTTAAATATTTGGTTTCTAGCAAGTCAGTTTCAGACCTCATATCCTTTAAAAACTGCTGTTCTATTAATTTTCTGAGTTTATAACAGCAGATTTTAAAATCTGTCAGTGATTTTGGCCCTCTTCTCCCTTGTACTTTTCTGGCTTTAGTCATGTCTGTTGAGCAAAGAGTTGTGAGTTATGACTGCATGTCTTTTCTTCTCACCTACAAATGTTTTACCATTTTATGTTGTCTTGAGCAAAAGCTAAATTTAAACATTATTTTCAGCGCTCTCACCATTCATACTGTGAGTTATTAAAAACAAAAAAAAAAACAATCAGTTTTTAAAAGCAGTACTGGACTTGTTAGCATTTACCTTCTTCTTGGTAAACTCACTTCCCCTAAAGAAGTGAATCACCAAAACCAGGCCACATATTTACAGTTACACTAGAAATTCACAAACTGAAATTCTTTAGCTTTTCTTTTGCTGGAAATAATTGCCACTCTAACAAATCTTCCTTTCTACTAACAGCAGTGGTTATTTATTTTTTTAGCCTTTCCATTCTGTTCTATTTGTGATGTACAGTATAAAGGTGAAAAAAATCTGACTAACTGCTGTTCCAACTGTGCTTTTTCCCTCATGTTGACAGATAAATATATGGGTTTCTCTATCCTTGCAATCACAGAAGGATCACAAATGACCTGTTACTGACACATAAAAATTGTGAACATGGCTAGCAGCCCTAAAGACTTCTTTTTTTCTGTGATTTAGCTTATTCCTTCCTGTTACTGACTTGAAGTAATGTATTCCTAAATATAGCACAAGATAAAGAAAATGTGCCTTGAAACCTATGTTTACTAATGTTAAATTGCCTGGCAAAAAGAATGGAAAACAAACTGATTGCACACTGTACTCCACTAAAACCACATTTTAACTGATTGAAGCTTTTATTGGCCATGCACGTTCACAAAAGTTTATTTAATCTATAGCAGTAACCTGATCCAATTAATAGCTCAGAATGTGTACAGTACTCTGATTTTTAACTACAGTGAAAGTAAAGTGATATCAGCAACTGAATTCTGAAAAAAAAATCTGTAAATGAGCAATTTTGGAAACAATTTCAAAAGTTACTGATGTGTGAAATGCCATCAGAAGTAAAATAATCTTTAAATCAAACCAGTATAATTGAAGAAACATTTCCAGTCTTAAAATTATATGAAGTTGTTGTTATAATTACTTGCAGCATTTCATTTGTTGGAAAAATCATAAGTATAACCAGATGAAAAAAAAAAAAAGAAAAAAAGAAATGCAGGATGAAATTCTGCACAACTCAGTTTTTTCTAAAATTCTGAGAAATGTATATGTGGCTATACTTAGGACACATTTTATTTATTGATTTGTACACAATTTCAATAAGAATAGAAAACAAAGGCATGTTTATATTTTATTGATTATGTACCCCTTTAAAAATATTGTAGCACATAGTTTGTTGATTATGCTCTGAAACTGTTTAAGGGCAACCTTGTAGTATGGAGTACCATGATTATACACTGATATCCAGAAAAAGACAAATCAGCTAAGTGCTACTATAGCACAAGACCCGATCTTAACAAACATTAAGCACCCCATACTTAACTTGTTAAGGTCAGGTCTCTCACTAGACAGCCAAATCTGCAGTATGACCAGCAAACTCCAAATCCAGCTCCAGACAAGTGACAAGTGGAGTACCTCAGGGTTAAGTCCTGGGACCGCTCTTGTTTGGCATCTACTTCTCTGAAGTACATGCCAACACTAAGGGACTCTGGATAACAAAGTTTGCAGATGACAGCAAACTGGGAGCCATTATTGAATCCCAAAATGATGTGGATACTCTACAAAAGGGCCTTACAGAAACAGATGCTTGGTGCCAGAGCCATGGGCTCAAGCTCAATGCCAAGAAATGTATAGTTATCCCCTTTGGGAAAAAACATGTATCCGTGAATTACCATACAGGTGGCAGTACACTAAACACCGAAAGTTTGATAAGAGACTTAGGGACACAGGTGGACAGTGGTCTCACCTTCGATAACCACATCACCACAACAGTCAGGAAATCCTTCTATGTGACACACCTCATCACTAACGGCTTTTCATCCAGAAAAAAGGAGGTCATTGTCCCACTGTACTCATCCCTCATTAGACCCATTATAGAATACAATGCCCCATTTGGTATGTACCTCTCAAGACATCTGCAGCAACTGGAAAGGCCACAGAAATACCTCACTAAAAGAATCACAGGCCTAAAGCAGATGCCCTATGCTGACCTCCTTAAAAAACTCCAGCTATACTCTGTCGCATATCGTCTACTCAGAGGCGATCTTTGCTTAACATACAAGGCCATGTCAAACCCAGAGCTGTTGGACATGCTACACTTAAAGAAATCCCAATCCCTCAGAGTCATACGCTCTAGGGATCTAAATCTTGTCATCACAATAAACAAAACATGCTGGAGGGATAGGTTCCTGACCCAGAGACTCCCCAGACTCTGGAATAGATTGCCCATACATGTCAAGCAGAGTGCCTCTTTGGTCCTCTTCAAAAGGAACCTTGATGATTGGATGGGAGAAAGGAAATTCACCCCAGGGATCACGTCAGTCACCCTGCTAGACAGGGGTCCAGGGAAGTAAATAGTGTGGGAAGAAATAGCCAGGGAATTGTTATGGCTAGGCTTGTATAGGCCCTAGGGCTGATAGCCTAGTACCAACCTATGAACCTATGAACCTATAAACGGCAGTGATGATTTGTTTCTCCCTGCTGTCTGTGCTGGTAACAGGGTCTAACTTCTTCTTATAAAATTAGATAGTTGGTAGAATAACATGATATGCGTTTGTCTGCATTTTCTAAAGGATACAAAATCTACAATTCAAATGTATGCCATTATTTAGTGACTTTAATACTCACTGATTTCTGAGCAAACCATAGATTTTATGAGAAGCAGACCAAACTTATGAGGTAAAAATCTGGACATTCTGTGAAAATCGAGACAGTTGAGAAGCATGGAAGGTGCGTGCAAACATAAGAGACTGAGTTGCACTGTCTTTCTGATAGTGCTTGTTAAGTAATTTATGGCTTTGCAAGCCAGCAAAATACTTGGTGTTTTTTTTATCTGTAGCTAGTAGTAAATGGAGCAAATAAAGCTCCATGCACTACAAAGAATTCTGATTGGGTTTCCAAACATAACCCTTAATTGTGAGTTCTCAAAAAGGATGCCATGATTCACCTCTTGAGTTTCGCTCTTGAGGTGAATTTCTTGAGAACCATATTGCAAATACCTAATAAGTAGGTTATGATCAGCAACTCATTCATAATCCTTTTTATTATACACCCTTTGACATCAAAGTGATACAAACAGTTTTAAAGGCTTTCATAGCTGTCTCACTAAAGTATGCATAGCATCCACCACAAAACAGCACTGGGAAATAACAGATTTTAAAAACTGTAATGCACTTCCCCATGCCACACAAAAAGATAGACTGAAGTGTTTAACAGCTTTTAAAACTTTTCGTCCATCAGAGGTGTACAGCTTATAGACACTATCAGCATGTATTGCATGGATTTCAAAGCTTGTCCTATAGCTAATATCGCCTTGCAGCAGCTGAAGCTTCATGTAGTACATTGCGCAGATCATGACTAACGAGCTGCGGCACGTGCTCTCTACATAGATGGCATGATTTGTTTCTCCAGCACTGCTACTAAGGTGCATTTCTTGACATACATGATTTGAACATAATACAAGTTGGTTATGATGAAAGATCTCAGTGTTTTAGTATGTATCAGTACCTCTATACTATCAAAACTGGTGACAATGCTCTGCTCAAGCATTATTTGTGGCAATTTCACTAAGTTCAGATTTTGAGTTATTAAAAAAGTTTACCAATTAGTAAATGGTGAGGATGGGAAAGTTTTACTAGAAGGGTGTGAGTTGCTTTTTTGTTTATTTTTAGGAGATCAAATGTAATGCAACTGTTCTCCCTACTAATAGTACATTAAACCTTAAGGCTGTTAAATTATAAGTGCATTAGTACAAAAAATCCAAGAAGGTTTCACAAAGTCACAGACTAAAGTCCAAATACTTTCAATAGATAAAATTTATTGTGAGCGCTTTCATCAGCATAAATTGCATGAACTTCATCTGACATCTTGAAATTCTGTCAGGTAGTCATTAAATAACAAAACCTTCTTGGATTTTTTGTACCAGTGTTTATTGCTTCAAATTTGTTCAACTATAAATGCATTAGTAAAGCTTGTATGCATGCTTTCCTTAGAAATAAAGATTTTACTTCATGTGCTTATTACATATGCATTTTAATGTTTTTAAACTTGTGGTTAATGTTATAGATCATGTTTTCACTATACATTTTATTTTAAGTGTTACATTAATTGATAAGATTTGTGTCCATTCATTTTATTTATTTTTCATTTAACTTTTGTTCATTGTTTCAAGTATTCATTTCAATTAACTGTTTTGCATATGCATAACTGTATACATGACATGAACTATATGACTCGATCTTTTGGTCTAAGCCTTATTTATTCACTAGGAAGTTCTAGGTGGCAATTCTTCTAATGAAATCATATGATAACTGTGACAAATGCTCCTGTTGCACGTATAATGTATTTTGTTTGTATTTCAGTGAAACACATACATGATAATATCCCAATAAAATAAAAGGTACATCAGACACTACTAGAGCATGCTAGATCCCTTAAAAACTCAAGTAGTGATTACCTTGACTTTTGTTGTAGTCCGATATTTTTCTCTCTATTTTTGAAATGGCTTCTCTGTGGTGTAGCTGGCATTCCTTGCTGAAGTCATAAATGGGAGACAATCCCACAATTCTGCTCATACACAACTGGAAATTTGCTTTTGCGTCATCTTAAAAGTACTCAGTTGTATTTATTACTGCTTGGTGTAACTCATTCTAAGCCTTTTAGTTTAAGCACTTGGGCTTCAGACCAGTTGTTTTACATTAAGAAGGTTTGTGGTCTGCACTGTAGTGGCAGGACAGGTAGCTTACATCCTTCTAAGTTGGATAATGCTGATTGAGGGCTCAGCGTCTGTTATTCTAAAAGTGTATTAATTCTGGTTTAAGCACTTGGGCTTCAGGCCAGTTATTTTACATTAAGAGGGTTCATGGTCTGCACTCTTGTGGGAGGAGAGGCTGGACTCTGCCCTTCTGAACTGGGAATTTCTGGTTAAAGGCTTATAGTGCCTGCATATTTGAACTGCTTCTTACTGAAATAGGTACACCTTGTTTGCTGTAGCATAGACTAGATCCACGCCTGCTGAATCTAGCTTTGTATAACTTGAGCACTAATCCAGGCATTCTTTAAAGTATTCAGTTGTATTTATTACTTCTTGGTAGTAATTTGATTAAAGTGTAGCTATCATTCTAAGTCTTCTGGATTAAGAACTTGGGCTTCAGACCAGTTGTTTTACATTAGGAAGGTTTGTGGCCTGCACTGTGGTGGCAGGACAGGTAGCTTACATCATTCTAAGTTGGGAACTGCTGAATGAGGGCTCCGTGTCTGTTATTCTAAAAGTGTATTAGTTCTGGTTTAAGCACTTGGGCTTCAGGCCAGTTATTTTACATTAAGAAGGTTCGTGGTCTGCACTCATGTGGGAGGAGAGGCTGGACTCTTCCCTTCTGAGCTGGGAATTTCTGGTTAAAGGCTTATAGTGCCTGCATATTTGAACTGTTTCTTACTGAAATTGGTACACCGTATTTGCTGTAGCATAGACTAGATCCAGGCCTGCTGAATCTAGCTTTGTTTGTATGCTTGTTGTTTGTTTGCTTGTTATTTCCCTGTAACACTAATTCCACCTAAAACGCGGCTTTTCAGTGCGTCTGTGGATCCCTAGTGATATCTGCATTGCTTACTGTACTTATTTCCTTGTTTCACTTGAAAGAAAGTTACTGTTTGTCATTTTTGCATTTAAGTTACCTGTAACACATTGCATTTAAGTTACCTGGCACTTGCTCACTAAGTCAGCACTAAAAAATTAAAAGCACTGCACCCTCACAAACTCCCCTTGAGTACCTTTTTCGCCCTTGGTTCTTTTTTTCAATTATAAAGGAATTCCCAATACTATTCTAGCATGTCCAAAGGTCAGTTGTCAATCTCCTCTCCGGTCCAGCTGGTGAATCTGGGAATCTTGAGGCAATGTTACAACTGCCTCATGTACACAGACAACCCTCTCCTCCTCCCAACAAATTCCAGCACATGTGAGAGATGCAACCATATAGCCAAACTGGAGGCTAAGCTCTGTCAACTCAGTACTAGCGTAACCAGTCAGGAGGAGAAGGAAACCACACTCAATACAATTCCAGTCTCACATAGACCTACCACGACAGCAAACCATACACATAAACACACAAAAACATACTCGGAGGCTCTAAATAAAAATCTGCCTAAGCAGCAGAGACCTCCAAAATAGACACCCAAGCAACCGCTACTCCAAAACAAAACACATGCAACACATAGCTCACAAAGCCAGTGTGCCGAACAATCACAGCCCTTAAGGCTAAATAACACACCTGATACACTTGTAATAGGTGACTCTATCGTCAGGCACACTGACGTCCCACTCACCAGGCTGAACAAAGAGAAGGTCATGGTGAGCTGCCTGTCAGGCGCTAGGATCCGCCACATAACACAAGCACTCAGGTCACTCCAAGGCAAGTACAAATATGACTCAGTCATTGTCCATGCTGGTGTGAATGACCTGAGACGTACCTCCCTGGACTACATGAAAAGAGACATAGAGGAGCTCTCTGAGCATGTAGCCCAGGCCGGTATGACCCTGACCTTGAGTAGCATCTTACCCTCACCAAGAATGATGCCACAATATGAAGACAAGATGATCAATTTCAATAATTGGCTTAAGTATTGGTGTCATTCAAAGGGGATCCAATGCCTGTCAGCCTGGGATGACATGCTCGACAAGCCATGATGCTTCGCTAGGGACGGCTTGCACCTGTCACTCCTGGGCTTTTGGATATTGGCAAAGGCTCTTGCTACCCCCATAGTGCCTTTTTTAGGCAAGGCTCAAAAGACAAACCCACCTCCATAGGTATCACAAGGGAAAAGAAACTAAGAGTAATGCTACTCAATGCCAGAAGTCTAAACCTCAAGATGCACACACTCGAAACTCTCCTTAGCATGGAGAACATCGATATCTGTGCAGTAACAGAAACCTGGTTCAAGGCTCCCGAGAGCACCCCAGGACTACCAGGTTATACCTCATACCATGCTTTTTGGCCCCAAAACTTGGACCAAACCACAAAAGGAGGGGGAGTATCAATATTCGTCAAAGATACCCACACCTCCAGGTTGGTGGCACAGCACGTAGCATCAGAGACTATCCATGTGCAACTAACAGTGGGTAAAACTGCCTTCCAGTTTATAGCCTGCTACAGACCACCCTCCCAAACCCAGGAACCCCACTCAGCCTTCCTGAGAACACTGGAAAATATGAAGGTCTTTCCAAACACCATTATATTGGGCGACTTCAATTACCCAAACATAGAATGGGAGCATTACTCTAGCTCCAACACCCAAGCCCAAAGGTTCATAGAATTTATAAATTCAAATGCTATGGAACAACTTGTTACCACTCCCACAAGAGGGGAAAACATACTGGACCTGATCATCACCAACATGGGAACTCTATGCTCCAGACCAGAAGTTTATCCCTCACTGGTAAGATCAGACCATAAACTAATCTCACTGGATATTCACATGCTGACCCCACCCGCTGCCCAGAAAACCACAGTGAAAAACTTCTCTAAAGCAAATTTCACACTCCTCAAAACCAAGGTGGAATCCTTCAAAGCCCCCAGGCCTGTGGAAAATACAGCCCAGACCACAGAATCCTTTATAAACGCATTCTATGAACACCTTCAGGAATGCATGGATCATGCAATCCCAAATAAAACCAAGACCCAATCCTCCAAAGGCAGACGTCCTGTCTGGTGGACCCCAGCCATAAACAAACTATACAATAGCAGGAGGAAGCTACTACATGATAGAGCAAAATCCCAAAAAGGGAAGGTATCTCTGATCAGTATTAGCAAAAAACTACGGGCACTCATAAAATCATCTAAGGCCAGCTTTGAGAGAAAAATTGCACAGGACACTAAGGATAATCACAAGGCTTTCTTTAGTTATGTTAGGAACCTGGGTGGGAATTCCCAGATATGCTCAGAATTAGTCCAACATGACAAAAAATACACAGAACCCACAGACATTGCCAACATCCTAGATGACAGGTTCAGTGCAAACTTCTCCCCCCCCTCCCCACCAAAAGGGCAAATATCTATCCCAGCAGAGTGCTGCCCCTCTGACATCTCAGATGCTCAGGTAAGAGCTGCCCTCTCCAAAGCAAAAAACACAGCATCAATGGGACCAGACGGTGTCCCGGGCAGCGTCCTACATGAACTCCAAGAAGAGCTAAACCCAAACATAAAACTACTGTTCAATCTCAGCCTTACTATAGGATATGTACCCAAAGAGTGGCATATAGCAACAGTGGTCCCTCTCCACAAAGGTGGTGCCACAATGGATCCTGGAAAGTATCGCCCCATAAGCCTGACTAGCTTGTTCTGCAAAGCTATGGAAAGGATCATCATGGACCTCATAAATAAAGATATTGGGGACCTACAGACACTGGAACCTACCCAGTTCGGCTTTGTTAAAGGCAGATCCTGCCTCTTAAACCTGGTTGATTTCTTTGAAACAGTCACCAAGGCCATTGACGATGGGAAGGTGGTCCACACAGCCTACCTGGACCTCGCAAAAGCCTTCGATACAATACCCCACTCGGGCATTATAGATAAGCTCACCAGCTTAAATATAAAACCCTATGTCACTAGATGGGTTGCAAACTGGCTCAAGGACAGAACCCACATGGTTAGAATTGCTGGAGCCATGTCAGACTCCAAACCAGTTACAAGTGGCGTCCCACAAGGCTCAGTCCTGGGACCTCTCTTGTTCGGTATATATTTCTCTGAGGTACAGGCCAACACGGAAGGACTGTGGCTGACCAAGTTCGCAGATGACTGCAAACTGGGCGCCATAATCGACTCTCCAGCCGACACAAGCATCCTCCAAAAGGGCCTCATAGAAACAGACTACTGGTGCCAGAGCCATGGCCTCAAGCTAAACACCAAAAAGTGTATAGTCATCCCCTTTGGCAAAAACAAAGTGCCCTCAAATTACCACATAGGTGTTAATCCATTAAGTACAGAAGCAGTAATTAGGGACCTGGGGACCCAAGTTGATAGCAATCTCTCATTTGACAACCACATGGCCAAAGTGGTTAGAAAAACATTTTATATAGCCCACCTAATCATGAAGGGATTCACATCTAGATCAGGGGAGGTCATCGTGCCTCTTTACTCATCCCTCATCAGGCCCATAATTGAGTACAATGCCCCTTTTGGGATGAACCTTACCAGACACCTGCAGCAACTGGAAAGACCCTAAAAGTACCTCACCAAGAGGATCAAAGGGCTCAAACAGATGCCATATGCTGCCCGGTTAAAGAAACTCCAGCTCTACTCAGTGGCATACCGCCTGCTCAGAGGCGATCTGTGCCTGATGTATAAAGCCATGTCCAACCTGGAATTAATGAACATGCTGCACCTCAGAAAATCCAAATCCCATCGAGCTATGCTCGAGACTTGAACCTCAGCACTGAAATAAATAGGACATGCTGGAGGGACAGATTCATAACCCAGAGGCTCCCTTCACTCTGGAATAAAATCCCAGCCCAGGTTAGGCAGAGTCCCTCATTGACTCTCTTCAAGAGGAATCTTGATGAGTGGATGGGAGATTGTAGGTTTACCCCGGGTATCACTTCTGTGTCACTGTTAGACAGAGGCACAGTATACTAACCTCGAAAAAGGGCATAGCAAAATTAATTTAAAATGGGTGGCGAAAGCCAAACACACTTTGGCTAGGCTTATAAATGCCCTTGGGCAGATAGCCTAGTATGAACCTATGAACCTATGAACCTATGAAATAGCATTGTACATATGTTAACAGAATGATTCTCCGATAAGCAACAGGACTTCCTAAGCTAACCCTCAACAAGATAGTTATTTAGCTTGCACATGTTAGATGGGTTTGGCATAATGGTTAAGGTTTTCATCTTACAAACATGAGACAGATGGTTTGATTCTGACTTTGTGTTATTGGCTATGCTTTCAGGGTAATTAGACTATAATTTACCTATGAATATCCTATTAATCTAGTGGGAGCAAACCTTGATATGATTCTTGCATGAATCATCACTTTGTGTACCTTCCCATGCAAGTAATACTCCTCAAAGTATCTTAGTAACAATAATAATAATAATAATAATATGTATCTCATTTTCTACAAACAAAGGCTTGATTAAATCATAAGCATAGGGAATGTCATCAAAATCTTAAGAAAGACAGAGAACTAACTGCTTAGCTAAAGTCTGAATGGAAAAACTACTGCCATAAAATGTATGTTACTCTGATGCTTACACTTTTCACTAAGTATTTTGGGAGAAATGGAAACTGCTTTACTTTGCAATAGAATTTGGTCTATTTGATAAATGTCATAGTTTCTGGTTCAAAATGAGGCAGAATGTAACACATGGCAGGAACACAACCCACATCACCTCCGGTTTGAAAACACTGATCAAAGAGCATTATATGATTGATTAGACTCAGCATTTATCAGTAGCAGTACAAAAACAAATGATATACACTTATTCCACGAACCACAGCTAATGAAACCACATATAGTGTACAGCTGGTGGCACTTTGTATTAGAACTCCTGTAAGTTCCATCCATCATCATCCATACTATTCCAGAACAGATAGCCACCAGATTCTGCGGTGCTGTTATCACGGGAATAGTTACACCACTAGAAGCATCAATATAAGTTTTATTCTATAATTCTTCTGTCTTAATTTTCCACATTGGAAGATCCACATCCTTTAGAATCAGATGTATGAGGTATGGAACCTATTTAGCTATATCCCAAATATGAACATGTACCTATTCTTACCTTATACATCCTTACTCCCCCCTCTTCACTCACTCCCTAACTTCAGTCAATTTATCTCCCCTGATTCTTATTATTTATTTATTTATTTGTTTGTTTGCATTTCTTTACTAGGATAGTCCACAGGCCAATGTGAACCCATTTTCAGTGGAGGCCTGGGGAGAAAAGCTCCAAACATGGCATAACAGTACACATACAGAATATACAATCATTAATTCTCAAACTAAATTTCCCATAAGTCTGTATTTCTGTCATTTTATATTGCAGTTTCTGTTTGTATTATACTATCTTACCATTAATTTCTCTAAACTTTCGACAGTTTCTCTAAACATTAAATCATTGTTATATAACTTGTATCTATTTTTAACCAATGTTGTTACCGTATGTCTAATCTGGTATAATTATTTAAACTACGAATGTTTTTATATTATTTCTGAAGATTATAAAATTATTGTTCTTAAAATGTTTTTGTAATACTTTGGTGCTTTCCTCCCCAGACCTCCACTGAAAATGGTTACCTACCCAGTTGGACTTTCCCTGTAACCAAATGTGAATAAATAAATATGTTTCCAACATGGTCTATTAATGCTTTGAACTAAAGTTTTCCTGTTGGCCAAGTAAACAGCAGCTTCAGGTGAAGTGCATGCCCTGGCGTTTTCAACTAGTACTGTGGGCATATCAAAAGACTTTTCAGCTGTCAGTCTAATTTCAGCTCTTATTACTGACATGTCCACCTGTGAAGAGCCAGATGAATGCATGCGAGGTGTAGTTTTTATAAGTTCTTAACCATCACCTGAACTGACGATATTTGTATGTCCTTTACATTTATTATGTGGTTTGTGCCCCAGGAGCACGACATTCTTCCAATGCAGCAAGGCACATTATGTTTATGTGAAGTAGAAACCCTCGTCTTACAGGATATATGTAATATGAGCAGGGATTTTCCTGAAAAAGTGTTTCATGGGGTGTTACATTTCAAAATGTTATACTGTGATTACGAAATATTCCTGAGTGCTGATATCATGATAGTACCTTGGTAAAGACAGTTTGTAACAATGTACAGGTATGGGTACTGTAAAAGAACAAAAATAAATTCCTCTCCAAAAGGTATTCACATACTTTACCGAATGTGCATTTTTAATCTTACATGTTTAGGTGATATTTTATTTTGTATGTTAGACATACATACATACAGATGAAACCAGAGATTGTGCCAACATATTTGTAAGCTGCAAAAACTATTATTACGTATTTGACAATGTCTTTCATTTTCCTGTGAGGGTATATTCCATCATAATCTGTCACAATCTATTGCCTTTTACAGTCTCTATATTTGTGGTGCTGCCATGTCATTGGACATCAGCAATGTTGATGCTGATTAACCACATAGTGACTTTACTTAAATTTACAGTCTCCTCTCAGTTACCTGGTATGCATCACTCAGTGTGCAAACAATTTGTGTAAGAGCATATTCCTCTCTGTATTCAGAAAAGCAGGTTATTTGCATACATGGCATTTGTTAGTACATAGCATTAATTTCAATTAAAATCATGTAATGATAGCAGAAATGTCACTATCATTTAGCACATATAACGAAATAACTGGAACCCAAGTGTAAAAACAAACTTGCCACTATACAAAACACTTGAGGAAATCAGGCTCTGCACAGTTCACGTAACAGCAAAATTTCTGTTTATTAGTCCACAGGAAACACACGCTCTCTGTGGAGATATCTATCTATGAATTGAGAAATATTCAAGTTATTCATCATTGTCATATATATATTATTTATGTATGGTAATTATTGTTCATTTTTAATGTGTCTTTTAAGTGATGAGTGGTTTATGTTCACTATTTGATAAGTTCAACATAAGTTTTTTATGAATTTTTGATATGATAGTATAAGAAAATGTTTTCTTGATGTCCACTTGTTTAATGCATTTTTTATACAGAATTTTAACATTAGGTAATTTATTTATCAATGTATCTTTATATGTATTTATATTTCATGCACAAAGGGAGGAATATATGTTACTTGTTATATTAATATGAAGTTATTTGATTTCATCCATCAAATTTATATATAGTGTGTAAGGTCTCTGTAGTATTGTTCTGCTCGAAGACATATTACGTTGAATTCTGGTGTGGTACTTTAAGTTTAGTGAATGATAGGGTTTGATTGTCCTAATTGGTATGAATTATTTAATTGTATTCAATTAGTGGTTTATCAGTTGCATATATAAGGGCATTCTGAATTCAAAATGTTAGATTCTGAAGAAGCGTGCGGTTGCGCACGTGAAAGCGCTTATCCTTCTTTTAATGTCTAATAAAAGAATTTGAACGTTTTCCAACGGATGATTATTTGCCACATGGTGGATTCAACAGTTTTTATCTTTCTTTTCAAGAATGCTGTTGGACAAAGAAATTGGCCTTTAGTTATCCAGATCATATTTCTCCCATTATTCTTATACAAACCCAATTGACAGATTTAGCTAACTGTCCATTATTGGAGATCTCAGTGAAAATTTCTAGCAATCTTTTCTTTATCTGCAATAATATCTTCTTATAGAACTCAACAGGGAAGCCATGGGACCGCCACCTTACCACTCCTTAGCACATAATCATATTAGCCACTTCATTCACTCCAATATTTTTATTCACTATTTTATCTACCTGCCTTGAATTATTATCCCTTCCAGTCTCCATATCTTAAATCCACTCCTATTTGTTCTGTTTTTTTTTTGTATAAGTTTTCCTCTGTGTTTCCCACTCATCAAGTCTATAATGGGCTGCCATCCAGGCAGCCATGATGGTGTTTTATGCTGTCACCAGCATTCCAGCAAAGAGAGTATTTTTCATTTATAAACTTAACACCTGATCTTGGTGGTGATGTGAGTGCAGGTGTGGTTTTGTGAGGACTTCCTATTCCCCCCTCAGTCCATGCATGTGTGCTGTGCTCCCCCACATGCAATGAAGGTGTCTACCATCACCACCACTTTGTGTGGCCATGCCCAGATCCTTCCTAGCTAGCCCCCACTGCTCTCCAGCAGGGCATTGTTAGAGGAGCAGCAGTGTAAACCAGGTGATAAATGCCATGACTTCCCATGCTACCTGCCTGTGCCATAATCTGTCTGAGCCGCAAGTCAAAGTTGGGTCACCTGTGCTGTATGTAGGACTTTGTACCTCTACCCCAGAGGTGGAAGATTGTTCTACATATAGATTTTTTTACATAATTCCCTAAAATTTTCTCTGATTTCTGTTGTCTTATGTACCACCACCCTGACTGTTGTCTTTATTTTGTTTATCCAAGGTTTTCTGCTTTGGTTCCTATTTTCAACATAGGTATTTTTTGTGTCTATTTTCCTTGCCCCTACCAATCCCTCTTGTCTTACCCCCCCCCACTCAACATTTTCATTTCTGAATCCTTCAAATTCTTCAACTGTATGTCCATTTTTATAATATCAGTCCCGATCTCCTCTTTTAACCTCTTTCCTCCAGCTTACTCATTGAGGTTCTCCTACTATTTTCATTTTTTTCTGTGGTCCCTTATCTATCGTAGCTGTTTTGATCCATTGATTCCTTAAAACCCAACCACCCTTTGCCCTTGCATTCTTTGGCATCATATACTCAACCATCATCTCGGTCACTGTAGCTGACTAATTTCTCACCAGTGCCCTCAATTCCATCTCCACCTCTCTTCCAATTTAATTTTAGGTTTCCCAATCCAGGATCGCCATACTGTTGCTTGACATCTCCTTTCACTTATGCTAACTTCCCTAATCTCACCTGCTCATATCTTAACAATTGGTATGATATAACATATACATGCCTGCTTTACTTCACCTCTTGAAAATGTAAAAATGTCCTTTACACAAATGCAACACACATCCTACAGCTCTGCTCTCTTTATATCTGTCTTCTGGGACCTCTGATGCCATTTATCTAGTTATATCATACCAAATAATAGTAATTCCCATTTGTAGAACAGGTATGCCCACTGGACCCCACAGTCCCTTTTCAGGCAGACCCAGGAGCAATGTTTAGTTAAATGACTTGTTCAACATCCCACAGCAGATAAATGGAGGCTGAAGGACTCAAATCTTGTACTACAGGAGCTACAGCTCACAGCCTTAAATATCTACATGAACTGTCAGACACCTACCTTTGCCTGGCTCCAACACATATTAAAATCTTCCCCTAAAACAATTCTCTCCTATTGTACCTCTTAAGTGTCCAGATTTTGGAAGTATGCCCCTAATTTGTTTTCAAACTTTTGTTCCATCCTTTCTAAAATTGGAAATTATGAGTTGTTCTAAATAAACAGAACCAATTTTTAAAAAGGCAGCCCTGTATCTGATGTCTTTTCTTTAATTATTTTCTTTGTCCATAACTCTATAGGAAAATGTTGAAATGTACGTCTGTCCTTCTCTCTGTGCTGTCTGTGGTTTACTGTATCACTTCCTTCCTATCCTGATTATGTACATACAAGATTGTTGCTATATTGTCTTTCTCTCTTCCCTCTTCCATCTACATAACATCCATCGACCTTTCTGATATTGCAGTAATTTCTTCTTCTTCCATTTGTTTATTCCCCAAAGCAAAATTCCAAGCCTTCTTTTACCTCATATTCATATACATTTATGCCTAGCTGTATAAATCCTCTCTTTTCTAAATTTTCATTTCAATTTTTTCAATTTTATTTATTGGGATGAAGCTACTTCTACCCCTTTACCCACTCCCACATTCCTATTGGCTACTCAGAGAACCATCCACTCTTCGTCTTTCTCATCTTCCTGCATTTCAAGGCTATTTCTAACTGACCGTTAGGCAGAAGGACAACCTCTACTTGTGTCGCCCGGCAAAGAAGAATGCCTGTCTTGTTTTTTTCATTTTAGAAGTTGACACACCTAATCCCCACCTCATAGCCTACTTGTCTCTAATCTGCCTACGTATAGAAACTGCTTTCTTCACAATACTATCTCCTTCCTTTCCCCTAAATGCCATCACTTTTCAGCAATAATCTGCTCTACATCATGCCCCTTAATTGCATCTCCCCATTTCCTAAATGCCATAGAGTAGCCCCACTATAGCCATCAGTTGTTCATCGCCATGATCACCAGTAAAAATTGAAGATAACTTTTAAACATATAATTGTCCTCTTATATCATTTCATTATCAATGTTCTGCAACTCCACTACTGATGAAATTCTCAAGCTCTTCCCACTTCTCTTTTATACCAATAATAACATCACAATCCCCTCAAGTATCATTTATAATAATACTCCGCCTTTAGCTTTGAAGTTAACACTGGTAAAAGAGATAGTTCTTGCATCCCCAGTTTCCTTAAAGAGAACAAGGTTAACACCATGCACTTCACAAAGTTCACATTTAGGTTCAGTAAAATGTATTACATTTCATAATTTACCACAATGACTTCCATGCTTTTGGTTATATCAAACACTGTAATTAAATAATGTCTCATTTGTCTTCTGACACAGTATACTTTGATAATTGTGCTCCCTGGAATCAGGAACGTCTCAACTTTCAACAGCCTTTCTTTTGCACTGTTTGAGTCATGTTGCAATAACCAGTTCACAATATTAGCATTCCATCTTTGATATAAACATGCATTTTCTAAAACAGAATCCCCAGTTCCTCACTATTTAGTCAGCTTAGTCAGACCATAAACACAACTCATTTTCCATTTGTCCATTTTGCACATACCCTAAGTCTCTCACGGCAATTCTAACTTTCCCTCTTTCCAGAACATTGTAGTATGATGATGCATTATCCAACCATTTGAAACAGACAGCAGCATTTTCATCTGCTATAAGATTTGCAGACTAACATTTTTAACAAACATAACACCTTCAGGATATCATCTTCAGTGTAACATAGAGCAACATTTGCACACTTTCATTCCAAGGTTCATTTACTTTCAGTCACTGGTGGTTATCCCAGTCAGTATTCTTTTGCATTTTAATGTCCACTTTATATTCCCAACTTTTTCCACACATTGTCCATATCAATCTTCAGTCCTCAACTGTGATCATCTATTTTGCCTGTTTGTAACAAACTATCACTGTTAGTCTTCCTCTGTTCTAACACTCTCACATGACAGGCAATATTACATGTGTAACAAGACAAAAGAAGATGCCCACAGCTGGTACCTCTTTAACAACATACACCCAACCCCTCCTCCAAACATGTCTGCCCACAGCTAATGCTCATCTCTTTCCCAGCTGGACCTCCTTGCCAGCTGGGCCTCCTTTCTATGTATTCTTGTTCTTCTGCCTATCCATTGTCATTCTTCCCTCTCCTTTTTGGTCATTAGCTCTTCTAATTGCTTTCTCACCCACTTGTCATCACTGTTCTTTCCTCTCTCTCTCTTTGTCTCCCCTATTCTTTCTCTTCATAGAATGCATGTTATACTTCTAACTCACTTTATATCTTCTTCAGCTGGTCTTTCTGTTGTAGAGGTGAACTAACCATTTCTTCACCTCTGTGCTGCCACCCCTTCTACTACACCCTCCAGCAGATAGCAGCATATCCTTCTGCCTGATGCCATCCCTCCTACCACATCCTCCAGCAGATAACAGCAGATCCTTCTGCCTGATGCCACACCTCCTCCAGCAGATCTTTCTGCCTGTTGCCATCCCTCCTCCCACATCCACCATCAAATAGCAGCAGATCCTTCTACCTGATGCCATCCCGCTTCCCACATCCTCCAGCAATAGCAGCAGATCCTTCTGCCCAATGCCATTCCTCCTGCCATGTCCTCCAGCAGATCCTTCAGTGTGACGCCATCCCTCCTCCCACATTCTCCAGCAGATCCTTCAGTGTGATGCCATCACTCCTCCCAAATTCTCCAGAAGATTCTTCTGTGTAATGCCATCCCTCCTGCAACATTCTCCAGGAAATCCTTCTGTCTGCTGACACATGCAACCACTACTTATACTGTTTTCCCATTATCTCAGTCTAAAAATGGACTGCTTCGGATATTGTATTTGTAGATCTGTATATTGTATTGTAGTGGTGCAATTAAATTAATGTTTCCATGTTAGTCTGAGTGATGAGGGATGCACCGATTTCAGACACACTCCTCCTTCCTTGTATTCCACAGCGTAGATGCAATTTATTTTCAAACACAATGCACAAAGTATTCTATAAGTTTCACTCTAATTCATACCATCATGAACACTTCCAAAGGACTCCTTGAGGAGCTATTCTTTGCATCTATAACTTTTTCAGTTTGACTGTTATGTGCCTTGGCCTCCTTGCTGATAACTGCCTTCTCATCTAATCTGATTTCCTTCAATCACATCTCCATGAATTAAATGATGTCCTGGCTTTTTGCCATGCACTAGGTCAACTACTCCAATATACACAGGCCCACTCTCTCTTTCTAAATCTTCATATTTTGCAGCAAGTGTCTTAGTACACAGCTTAAGGTCTATCACTTCATAGTTTAATAGATTAAATAATTGATCCAACTGATCACCACATTGTCCTGCTAAAAGTGCATTTTCTTGTAACACTACAACCTGCCTTCCCATTTCCACCAACTCTACCATGTAAGGTCCCTGAGGAGGGGCCTGAGAGTTTCATTATGTCCTCCATACTGCCAGTTACAGTTATCACAATTAGCTAGTCTGTTTTCAGTATGATTGCTCAATCACTGCTATACCTCCACATCAAACATTTTATTTTATTGTGCTCCTTTATTTATCTCTTACTGGCAGAGACCAGTGGTGGCGAGCAGTGGGAGATCTGGCAGCCATAATGTCATTCAACTCAGTTGTGACTCTTAAACCAAAATATTCCCAGCCTATGCTCGATCTCATAATCAAGTCCCAGTAGAGTTCTCATATTCTAATAGAGGCTTAGCAGTCAACATACTGCTGAATTACTGTAATATACATGAAATGAAACACAAGCCATGCAGAGTGTAATGCTAAGATGTGACTTTCCTATAACAAGAAAATTAAAATTAACATTTCAGTCATTGAGTCAGCCCAATGGCACAAATGCAGGGTGTCTGTTTGTGTTGGCAATGGCCAGGTTTCAAGAACAGATTCAAGCTGATGGGAGGACAAACCAGGATGAATATGATGAAGTGACTGATGGCCAATTCTTTTATTCTGGAGAGGGTTTCTGGGAGCCCAATACCTGTGCAATCTCTGGTAGAGATCATGAGTCTCACAAATAATTTATTGAGATTACAGGGGAGTTATAAATATCATTAGCATCATAAAATCCCTTTCCTTTAAAGTATATGCAGATTTTGACTGATATGAAGCAGGATCAGCTTTGTCTCATTGACTTGAAAACCATATTAACCCCTATACTACTGGCAATCTTCATGCAGGCTGTCCACAAATTACTTGCTGCTTTAAGTATTTTGTTCCATGTATATTAAGGGCTATATCTCCAAAACATTCTGACATTGTGTCATAAAATTGTTAAAAAATGGTGCCTACTGGAAATCACAAACCCAATCTTGTCATTCCTGGCACTATGAAAAAATTGACTGTGATACAAAGACATGACATTCTGAAACTTACTGCAGCACCTTTAAAGTGCATTTGCAAGAAAAATTGGGCTCATCCCTGTACCCCACAAAACCTATGTGGTTCTGAACCCCTCACCTCATAGCAGGGAGGGTACTTTGAGGTATTTCAGTCTCAAAATTCAAGCAAAAATTCAAGGAGGAAGAGTAACTAACAAACAAACCGATGGCTCAAGGTTACACTAAGGCACTACATTAAGGCTCACAAATAGCAATATTTATTCTACAAAATAAAAGAGTTAAGCCCTTCCAACCAAGAAAAAATGGACTTTGTCAGAACTAATAAAAAAATTAAAAAGGAGTACAAGTCACATGATGAAAGTCTTAACGGTACAATACCAGTACTGCAGAATAAGAAATGCATAACTTTATAAATGTTTAAACATTAAAAAAACACATATACATATTTTAAAGCTAAAACATTTGGATTTATAAAATATGTGAAATAATAAAGATAATAGACACCAGGTTTTCTCACCACGAAATACTTCAAGTTTTCAATAATAGATCCAGTTTAGCCAGCATAAAACAATCCGGTACAAATGTCAGAGTAATCCAAAGGTAGTCCAAACAAGAAAAAAGTTTATTAAAGTGAGCGCTTTCGCGTAGCATCTACTACGCTTCATCAGACAATATAAAAACACTGAAAACTTCTGCTTATATATTATATATTAAAAGCACTACAAAAGGGCACCAAAGTTAATGTGCATGATTGATTAATTGATTAAATTAAATTAAATAGAATGCATTCAATCACTTTCATTGAGCTTGGTTCACATTCAGTCTCAGTTAAAAGCAAGCTAGCATATCACGTTTTTAAATATACATAGCTAGAACAAAATGCTATCTAGATAAATGTTAAACATTGAATATTCTGTGCAAAAACACACTGTCAACTAAAAACTAAAAACTAATATAAAGCATAATTACTCATTTTAAATGCTCATTAATAATAATAAATATGGGTTAAAATATATAGAATCTTTATGGAAAGGAAGAATCATTATAAAAAAGTCATGGTAAGAGTGGGTGATAGGAAGCAGTCAGCTGTCATGAAATAACTATAATTGAAGTTAATGCTAATAGAGACTATTATAATAGATCAGATATTGTGTATGTATATAAGTAAATGGGTGTTTAATGTTAAACAAACTGTATATAATCAGCAAAAATGTATTAAAGCATACAATTTATATATGCAATTTAAAATTATATATATAAATATTACTAATATCAATTATATAATCTATATGCCACAAAACATGAATCATAAAAGCATGAAGTAAAAGTGTATATATTAATACATAATAAAGCTACAAAGTGCATGATCACAAATATTGATGAGAGTGAACATAAATATAATAATAAATATGATATTAAAAACTGGAAAATGTAAAATGCTAAGGAGCTAGTAGAATAGCACAGAAGTATATAGAAAAGTATATAAAAGTATATAAAAAATGTATGAATTATATAGATTGTGTAAAAATGGAAATAAATGTATATAGAAACATAAAAATATATAAAGATAAATGTAAAAATATATACGCATGTATGCATGTAGATGTTACTCTATGTTCAATGAATTCATGCTTTATTTAAAAAGGATAAGAAGCATATAAACCAAGATAAGTTTTAAAATAAAATAAAATAAAATAAAATATATAACTCATCTAGTTCTAAGACAGGTTTCATAGAAATGTAACTATTTATACCAGGGAATATGTGGGCACCTAGTCTTAGAATCCATTTCAATTCTTTATTACTCAGAAGTGTAGTATTATCACCACCTCTTTTCTTAGTAATAACTATCTCTATAACTCTAAAACAAAACTTGTGTGAAGGGTGCTCTATTATATGTTTTGCCAGAGCATTCTGTTCATTTTTTCTCTGTATGTCGTATAGATGGCCGTATATCCTATCCTTCAAACATCTTTTTGTTAGCCCAACATAAAAAGCCTGGCATTTCTTACATGTGGCGAGATAAATAAGGTTTTTTGTGCAGCGGGTTGCAAAAAATATTGGTTGAAAAATATAGTTCATAGTGGGATGGTGAAATTCTTGCACCTCAGAAATAAAATTGCATCTATTGCAACTATGACAAGGAAAGGTACCTGTTCTTCGACTAATAGAAGAAGCTGCTGAATGGGTAAAATAAATGTCATTACACAATATCCGTTTAAGATTTGGACTGTTCCTATACATAAAATGAGGTTTGTCTCCTACAATCAACTTAGTATTTAGATCCATGATTAAAATCTTCCAATTATTGTAAAAAACTTCCTTTATACTGTTTGTGTTGCTGGTGTAATTTATAGTTATGGCCACAAATTTTGTTTGTGTGGCCATAATTTCTCTTTTTGTAGTCCTAATGGACTTGTTGTCTGTCTGTATGTTTCCAATAATACTATTTTTAATATTACTAACTAAATTTGGGTGATAACCTCTTTCATTAAAAAGTTGTTCTAAACGGTTCGCTTCAGAATACAAATCATCGTCCTTGCAAAGTCTGGTTAATCTGATAAACTGACTTTTAATTATACCAGGGAAGATGTAGCTTGGGTGCATACTATCGAAGGTAAGAAGGGTATTCTTCCAGGTGGGCTTTCTATAAAGTGTTGATGCAATAGAGCCATCATTAGTGATACTGAGTGTTGTATCCAAAAAGTTAACCTTTACATGGGAACATTCCATAGTGAATCTGAGGAAGGTCGATGTAGTTTCTACATATGTTAGAAAGTCCTTAAAATCAGTCTCAGTGCCCTCCCAGATGATAAAAATATCATCCACAAAGCGTTTATAGACTTTTATTTTAGAAAAAGAGGGGTGGTGAAATAGGCAACTCCGTTCCCAACTCAGAACAACCAAGTTGGCATACGTATTGGCACATGGAGTGCCCATTGCCACCCCCCATTGTTGTAAATAATAGTCATCTAGAAACATAAAAACATTATTATTAAGAACCAAATCTAACAATTGGCCTATCAGCAATTGCCTATCATTAGTAAAGGAAGTTTCCTTTAATAATAATTCTCTTACAGCTTCAATGCCTAGATCATTAGGTATAGACGTGAAAAGATTTTTCACGTCTAAAGTGATCAAAAGATATTCATGTTCATTGGGAGTTAAATGTACATCTGTTAAATAATCCAACAGTTGATACGTATCTTTTAGAATAGATGCAAAAGAATCAACAATGGGTCTAAGTAAAGACTCAATTAAAGAAGAAATGTTAGCAGTGACCCAATTATCCCCTGAAACAATAGGTCTTAATGGTATGGGGTACTGGTTCTTGTGGATTTTAGGTAATCCCTTAATTATTGGTATGGTGGGATTATCAATAAGAAGATAATTATACATTTCTTCACTGACTTGTCTACACATTAAAAGGTCGTATAAAACATCATGTACATTTTTAATTATTCTATTAATGTCATACAGCGTCATTTTGGTGTATGTTATATCATCTTCAAGCATTGAATGCATATTCACATTATAGTCAGTAGTATCTAAAATAACCACCCCACCACCTTTATCAGCTGGTCTGATGGTAATTTCATTACAATTTCTTAAATACTTTAGTGAAGTGAATTCTTCCGAAGTAAGATTATAAAAACATGGTTTCATTCTAGTTGAAAATAAATTATAAAAATCTTGTTCACATAAATTTATAAAACATTCAATGTTGTGTGGAAAAGGAGGCATAAAAGTGCTTTTGCGTTTGAAAGTGGTCTTCACAGTGGCATTAGTAGAATCCCCTCTATCTTTAAAAAACAGTTTCAAAGCTACTTGTCTGCAAAACAATCTAAGGTCAATAAGTACCTGACTGATAGTGTCAGGACAAGCTGGGATAAAATTAAGCCCTCGATTCAGTAATGAAATGTCAGAGTTAGAAAAAGAAAAAACAGAATAATTATATAATAATTCAGTCACATTCTTGTTCTTCTTATTGGGTTGTAATTTTCTCTTGAAAGTTTCCTTTTCCTTGGTCCTCGACTTGTTGATCGGCCCCTGTTGTAAAACTGTTGTTTCATGGGGTAAGGTAAAAAAGAAGGAGAAGGACAGGAAGGATTATCAGAACGTGAGTCCTTCGGTCTAGCTCCTAAGTTACCAGACAAATGTTTCAGTGCTTGTTGGTTGGGAGGGGGCGTGTCAGTCACAGTGGAAGATGTAGCATTAACTCCTTCCAAAGAGGAAGCTAGTAATGACCCATTGTTTACCAAAGTGTTGTTTATACTACGAACAGACTTGTCCGTAGCAAACGGAGCATTGCTAGATAAATCATTCAAAGATAAATGACTCACATCGTCAGTGTTGCTATTTCAGTTCTGAGCAGCTATATTGCGTTTCGGCCAAACAAATATTTGCCGAGAAGCAAAATCATTAAAGTCCCTTTGCAATTTGCGTAACTTGGTTGCTTTAAGCCTTTCACTAAATGCGTTAACTTGAAGGCAGATATTATGTATTTTCTTAACACAGTATTCTGTTTTAAAACGATCATTTAAATCTTTAAAGGTAAGGTCAATTTTGCTACGCAAATCAGTTTCTATTGGATTAAAATACTCAAGCAGTAACTTAATGTACCTGAACCCGAGGTCAATGTTAAGATCCTGCCATTTCTTTAGGAGTGTGGGATGTGTCTCTCCATAGGTCGGCATGCAGAGGACCCTCATCCCCCTCGGCACGATGTGATGGTGTAGGCATGCCTCCAAATGCTGTCTTTGCCAGGCGTACCGCTGTAGCCTGTACATATCGTCCTCGAGCTCCTTTGATGTGGTATTAAACTCCGCAATATCATTGCCTTCTTCGTTAGCAGGAACAGCATTATTGGTATGTGATAAATCCAGAGCCAATAAAGGGTTTGCCTGTTGATGTAAAAGACCCATCAAGATGGCTGAAGCGTCCCTCATCTCTGGAGAATAATCTAATTCTATGTTGACAGTTTCCATCACGTGCTATCGGTGAAATAACCGAAGTAAAAAGACTGTGAAATAATAAAAAATTCACCGATAGCTGAAGAGAGTACCTGTAGTAGAGAGGTGAGTAAGATAATAGACACCAGGTTCTCTCACAACGAAATACTTAAAGTTTTCAATAATAGATCCAGTTTAGCCAGCATAAAACAATCCGGTACAAATTTCAGAGTAATCCAAAGGTAGTCCAAACAAGAAAAAAGTTTATTAAAGTGAGCGCTTTCGCGTAGCATCTACTACGCTTCATCAGACAATATAAAAACACTGAAAACTTCTGCTTATATATTATATATTAAAAGCACTACAAAAGGGCGCCAAAGTTAATGTGCATGATTGATTAATTGATTAAATTAAATTAAATAGAATGCATTCAATCACTTTCATTGAGCTTGGTTCACATTCAGTCTCAGTTAAAAGCAAGCTAGCATATCACGTTTTTAAATATACATAGCTAGAACAAAATGCTATCTAGATAAATGTTAAACATTGAATATTCTGTGCAAAAACACGCTGTCAACTAAAAACTAAAAACTAATATAAAGCATAATTACTCATTTTAAATGCTCATTAATAATAATAAATATGGGTTAAAATATATAGAATCTTTATGGAAAGGAAGAATCATTATAAAAAAGTCATGGTAAGAGTGGGTGATAGGAAGCAGTCAGCTGTCATGAAATAACTATAATTGAAGTTAATGCTAATAGAGACTATTATAATAGATCAGATATTGTGTATGTATATAAGTAAATGGGTGTTTAATGTTAAACAAACTGTATATAATCAGCAAAAATGTATTAAAGCATACAATTTATATATGCAATTTAAAATTATATATATAAATATTACTAATATAAATTATATAATCTATATGCCACAAAACATGAATCATAAAAGCATGAAGTAAAAGTGTATATATTAATACATAATAAATCTACAAAGTGCATGATCACAAATGTTGATGAGAGTGAACATAAATATAATAAATATGATATTAAAAACTGGAAAATGTAAAATGCTAAGGAGCTAGTAGAATAGCACAGAAGTATATAGAAAATTATATAAAAGTATATAAAAAATGTATGAATTATATAGATTGTGTAAAAATGGAAATAAATGTATATAGAAACATAAAAATATATAAAGATAAATGTAAAAATATATACGCATGTATGCATGTAGATGTTACTCTATGTTCAATGAATTCATGCTTTTCTGAACCCCTCACCTCATAGCAGGGAGGGTACTTTGAAGTATTTCAGTCTCAAAATTCAAGCAAAAATTCAAGCAGGAAGAGTAACTAACAAACAAACCGATGGCTCAAGGTTACACTAAGGCACTACATTAAGGCTCACAAATAGCAATATTTATTCTACAAAATAAAAGAGTTAAGCCCTTCCAACCAAGAAAAAATGGACTTTGTCAGAACTAATAAAAAAATTAAAAAGGAGTACAAGTCACATGATGAAAGTCTTAAAGGTACAATACCAGTACTGCAGAATAAGAAATGCATAACTTTATAAATGTTTAAACATTAAAAAAACACATATACATATTTTAAAGCTAAAACATTTGGATTTATAAAATATATAAGGCTTATGGAACATTTTTGAGTAAATGTGTTAAAAAATATGTAATTTAAATTCAGTGTTGGCAAACCATGCTGTAAAAGCTGTTCCAGTTTATGAGTACTTACTACTAACAGTTTAACCCGGGTGGATTGGTAACATCTAGGTCTAAACCCATGTTAGTTCACATGCTTCAAGATTCACTTCCCAGGGTTCAACCCTGGGGTCAGTGAGAACTTCTCCTAGAATACAGAAATGGAAACCATAAGTGTCAATTTGTAGTGTGCCTGTACAGTGCATCAGTCTCTTTTTTTGTGGTGATTTCTTACGAGTGTTCACACATTCATTGACAAAAAATCCTCTCAGGCTTTCTAATATAGAATAAAGGCTGCAAGACAGACATTGCCTTTACTTCTACAATTAAAATTTGGGTAAATATAATAATTTTCTGTCTTGCCCTTAGGTCAATGCTCTCTGAGAGATCAATTTGCATTGTTGGCAAAATCCACACTTATAAGTTCCCATCTTCCTCCTAGAAATACGATCATATTTTGTTTGTCTGTCTAAGTCCAATTTTATAAATAAAAGAAGGTTGGTCTCCCAATTTTTCTTCTACCTCAGGATAGTAGGAAAATATTTTCCAAGTGATACTCACAAACCATTTTGTTGCTCCTAACTCATAGCCATAATTCAGGACAATTGCTTTCTGAAAATTCTTAGCATTGGGAGATTTGGTTGGGGTGCTGTCCAAGTTCATTGTCTCTTTGCCAAGCAATAATGCATATAGATTAATAGATTCATAGATTGTTTCCAGGCTAACAACCCGGAAACTTTTCCTAAGCTTAGACAAGTTTTCCCAAAAGAATAATGATGTCCTGTAGCCAAATAGAACATCAAGGGCCTACTTCTGCTCATAAGGGACATGGATGCCAGGCCTGATTTATATTTTGTACCTCATCTCTAAATAATTTACTTTTGGATCTCATTGACCATACGGGGGAAGGCCAATCTCCAGAAACATCACAGAAAGTTTTTACAGTGTATTTAAGAAACAAATTATAGTTGGTTGTGATCTTGGCCAGTCTGACAAATTGTCCCTTTACTAAACTTTTTTGGATGTGAGGATGGTTACTCATGTAGTGCAGATAGAAGTTTGAAAAGGTGGATTTTCTGTCTATTATAGGTTCATAGGTTCATAGGTAGGTACTAGGCTATCGGCCCATGGGCCTACATAAGCCTAGCCAACAAGGTTCCCTGGCTTACGTCACCCAAGAAAGTTATTTTCCTGTGCCACTGTCGAGCACCAGGCATCTGTCTCAGCGAGGCCCTTCTTTAGGATGTCCACATCATTTGGGGACTTGACTATGGCTCCTAATTTGCAGTCATCTGCAAACTTCATTAGCCAGAGGCCTTCTGTGCTAGCCTGTACTTCAGAGAAGTAGATACCAAACAGGAGAGGTCCCAGGATGGAACCCTGTGGTACTCTACTTGTCACTGCTTTTACAGTGTGGGTTCTGTCAGTGAGCCAGTTGGCAACCCTTCTTGTGATGTAAAGATTTATACCTAGTTTAGTGAGTTTAGCTATAATTCCTGAATGGGGGATGGTGTTGAAAGCCTTGGCGAGGTCAAGATAGGCTGTGTGAACCACCTTACCATCATCTACGGTTTTGGTGACTGCCTCAAAGAAGTTGATCAGGTTCAGGAGGCATGATCTGCCTTTCTCAAACCTGAACTGGGTGGGAAACAGAGTTTGGAGGTTACCAATGTCTTTGTTTATGAGTTCCATGATGATACGTTCCATGGCCTTGCAGACCAGGCTCGTCAGGCTAATAGGTCGATAGTTCCCAGGATCAGTGGTGGCTCCCCCTTTGTGGAATGGGGTAACTGTTGCTGTGTGCCATTCAGTGGGCACAAAGCCTATTGTGAGGCTATTATTGAACATGGTGATTAAGTAGGGAGCCAATTCATTTTGAAGTTCATGTAAAACGCAGCCTGGGATGTTGTCCGGTCTCATGGATCCTGTGTTTTTGGCTTTAGAGAGTGCAGCTTTTACCTGCGTAGCTGTGATTACAGGGACTCTGCATTCTTCCTGTATAGATATGGGCCCTTAAGGGGGTGCGAGGGGGGTAAAGTTAGCACTGAACCTATCTGCCAGGATGTTGGCAATATCAGTTGGTTCTGTAATTTTCGTGCCTTTGTGCTGTAACTCAGAGCAGATCTGGGTGTTGACATTGAGATTCTTGACATAGCTATAGAATGCTTTGTGGTTGTCCTTGGAATTAGTGGCAATTTTGTTTTCATAGCTAGCTTTGGAGGATCTTATAAGGGATCTCAGCTTGTTACTGAGGCTGATCAGGGAGCTCCTCCACTCATGGGATTTTACTCTCTTTTGCAACAGTTTCTTCCTTCTGTTGTACAGTTTGTTTATGGCAGGGGACTACCAGATTGGCTTCCTTTTTTTTGGAGGATAGCGTCTTGGTTCTGTTTGGGATAGCATGATCCATGCACTTGTGTAAGTGCTTATAGAGTGTATTTGTGTAGGATTCAGCAGTTGTAACTGTATTGTCCATCTGCATGGGTGTCATTACGTTCATCACTTCTGTCTTAAGAAGCATGAAGTTGGCTTTGGAGAAATTTTTTACTGTGGTTTCCTTAATGAGGGGTGGGGGTGGGATGTGGATATCAAGGGTGATAAGCTTAAGGTTGGATCCGACCAACGATGAGTTAAATTCAGGTTTGGAACACTGGTCACGCATGTTGGTAATGACTAGGTCTAGGATATTGTTGCCCCTGGTGGGGGTGTGGATAAGTTGATCCAGAGCATTGGAGTTTATGAATTCCAGAAAGCATTGAGCTAAGGAGTTGGTACAAGAGTAGTTTTCCCAGTTAATGGTGGGGTAGTTGAAGTCACCCATTATTAGGGTGTTTGGTTGAACCCTAATATTTTCCAGTACATCAAGAAAAGAGGAGTGGGAATACTGGGGCATGGTGGGGGATCTGTAGCCAGCTACAATTTGGATTGCAGTTTTGCCCAGAGTTAGATGCACTTGGATAACCTCGGATGCATTATGCTGAGCAACTAGCCTAGAGGTGTAGATATCCTTAATGAATATGGACACAATCTCCACCTTTGGTGTTCTGGTCCAGGTTACATGGCCGAAAAGTGTGGTATGAGTTAAAGCCTGGTAGTGCAGGAGTGCTCTCTGGAGCCTTGAACCAGGTCTCAGTCACTGCATAGATATCGATGTTCTCCATTTTAAGGAGTGTCTCGAGTGAGTGCATTTTGAGATTTAGACTTCTAGCATTGAGTAGCATTACTCTCAGTTTTTGCTTGACTGTTCCTGTTACGGTGGTGAATTTGTTATTTGAACATTGCCTAAAAAAGGCACTATAGGTGCAGCAAGAGCCTTAGCCAGTATCCGGAATCCCAGGGGCAACAGGTACAGGCCATCTGTGGCAAAGCATCATGGTTTGTCGACCATGTCATCCCAAGCAGACATATACTGGATCCTCTTAGAATGACACCAGAAGCTTAGCCAATTGTTGAAGTCAATAATTTTGTCCTTGTACTGTGGTATCATTCTGGGTGATGGCAGAATGCTACTCAGGGCTAGGGTCATACCTGCCTGGGCTACAAGATCGGAGAGCTCTTCCATGTCTCTTTTCATGTAGTCCAGGGAGGTACATCTCAGGTCATTCACACCAACATAGACAATGACAGAGTCATATTTGTACTTATGGAGTGACCTGATTGTGTGGGTTATGTGGCAGATCCTGTCACCAGACAGGCAGCTGACAGTAACCTTCTCCTTGTTTAGCCTGGTGAGTGGGACATCAGTGTGCCTGATTATAGAGTCACCTATGACTAGTGTGTTGGGTACGTTGTTTTGCCTTATTGGCTGTGGTTGAGTGACACACTGAGTCTGTGGGCTATGTGTCATTTGGGTTGATAGAGGTTGCTTGCATTTCTGCTTTGGAGGTCTCTGTTGCTAAGACAGATTATTATTGAGAGCCTACACAAATGTTTTTTTGTTACTATGTGTGGATTTTGGTGGTGTAGATTTAGTGAGACTATGTGATGAGCGTGGTGCGGTGCAAATGTCTACCTTCACCTCATGACTGTCAAGTTCAGTCTTGGTTGAAGAGAGCTTTACCTTCAGTTTGGCTAGATAAGTGCATCTCTCGCAGGTTGTAGTGTTGGGTGGTAGGAAGAGAGGGTTGTCTGTGTACAAGAGGCAATTTCTACATTGCCTCAAGATACCCAGATTCATCAGATAGGCAGGAGAGAACACTGGGAGCTGGCCCTTGGACATGCCTTAATAAAAAAAAGTAAAGACCAGTTACAGGAGTATTTCTGAGACAAAGGTGTTATGTGCCCTGCCTTTTAGTATCACTACATCCAAAAATGTATTTCTTCTTCTGAAAGCTTGTCAGTAGATCTAAGGAATTTGGTAGTAGTGTTCAAGTACGTAGTGAACTCCTGTAACTGGTCCTTACTTCTTTTCCATAAGATGTGAATATCATCAAGGAATCAAGTGTATAGGATCCAGTGTTCAGTGAAAACAAAATTAAATACAAATATATGCCCCCATAGCCATAAGATTAAATTTGTATACACTGGGAAACATGCTGCCCCATGGCCACTTCCAGTGGTTGGTGGTAAAATTCATCATTGAAGTAAACATAATTATTTTTCAGCACAATCTCCATTAATTCCACCACTATTTTGATTTCATGGGTACACAGAAAGAAAAAAGTCTGTTATACTGACAGCTTCTTCAAAGCACTCCCATCTCCACAGATTGCGGGATGACTGGGAACAAATCAATGACATCAGTGTTTTGCAAAAATTAGATCATTATCATATAGGTCATTCTATAGCTGCTCAAAAAAATCCCAGGAATCTTTTAACACATGGGGATGTTGCTTGTTGAAAAGTTTTAATTTTCTGTTGACATAGGTGGCCAGGGGGTTGTTTTGGATCCTTCAGTGGTTACAATGGGCCTTGTGGGGGGGCTTCAATATCTTTGTGCATAATTAGTATGACAAAGAAGAGTTAGGATGTTAGGTTATTCTACACTCAAGAAGTCAAAAGCTTGTTAAGCAATGACCTCTTGGGAAAGCAGATCTTCTAAAAGTAAGTTGATATCTCTATATGAGTAGATAATGTCACTCCAAGATACCAAGCCATATGTGTTAATGGTTGAAAGGATGTTATGCATTCTGCTGCTGTAATCAGTAGAGTTCATGGTTTTCAACCCACCCCACACTTTTATCTGGCTTCAACAGCCTTAGGGTATTTTTGTGGTCCAGTTCCTATAGTAGTTTCTCTTCATCCTTGGTGAGGTTATAGCATCCCAAAAATTTCTGGTAATTGCAGAATTCTTGTAGATTTTTTACATATTTTATCATATAAATGAGTCATGAAGTGTAGGGGTGGGTTAAAGGTGATCTTCCTGTAAAGCATACTGTTGTGCAGTGGTCTCTCTTTCATTTCATTACTAAACAGTAGGCTAAAGTCAGCTTACAAGTAAATAGTTTCAAAGCATAATGGTTAATGTGTTCACCTCATAAATGAAAGGTGCAGACTTGGATTCTAACTTTGACTTATTGGCTAAGCTTAAAATGGCTCTTCAGGTCTGTCAACTTCATATTCACCTATGAACCTGTCAGAGTATTAATAAGTAGTAGAGGGTGTGAAGGTGAATCTCTTTTCAAATGACCTATAGTACATTTTGTTTAGTTTTAAACTCACTTTAGTTGAAAATTGTATAGTTGTATAGTTGTTAAAATGTTGAAAACACCATTATGTGAGACAGAAGTTGCTGGAAAGGCATTCCATCCCTATGTTCTCTCCCCCATCTGTGTCCTCTTTTGGCCATGGTCCTTGTCTGTCTGCCTGTTTTTGGTATGGGGAACATCCTAATCATTGCCCTGTAAAATCTGTGTTCCCATCTGGTGGTTAGGAGGTTGGTTATACATTGGGAACACCACTTTTCGGGGGTAGTCTAATGTGCTATCAGACATGCAATGAGACTGGAAATTTTAATGTTATTAAACTCAGGATCAAAAACTTGCAACTGACCTTTGTGCATTGGTTGATAGTTTTGCTATTGACTATTTTGAGAAGCAATTAGGGAGGAACAGAATGCAGAGTAATCAAATATTGGAAAAACTGAGACTGGAGGAAGAATATTGTCTAACCTCAGAAGATATGGTGGAGAAAGAATTTACTAACTTATAATCAAATACAGCTGCAGGACTAGGTAAGATAAATGGGCTTTTTTTAGTTTCCATTACAGATAGTATTAGGCAGACATTATTATTTTTATAAAAACACTATAATTTCAGGTGTATTCCTCCCTAAGCGGAAGTGTACTTATATTGCATTGATTCATAAATGCATAGTCTTACCAGTGTAGTAACCATTAAAAACAGTCAGAATGACCAGATGAGAGATCACAAAATTTTATCAGAAATATGTGGACAACATGGGGGCACTGCTAGAGCCTAGTTTTCCACTACAGAACATTGATCCAAGTAATTCAGTGCACAATGGAGGAATCATACGTTGTTATACACTAGCATGTCTATTCAGCATTAAGATCAGTAGTTACAAACTTAATAACTGTTTTATTCTGATACATTAGAGTTGCTGTCTAATAAGTTATCTGTGGATGTGATTTACTTACACAGAGCAAAAACATTTGATTTGGTACCACATCATTAGATCATTAAGGCATTAGAAGAAAAAGAAATAAATGAGTATATTATTATGGATAAAGAACTGGTTAAATGTTAGAATAGTGAAACTTTGTACCCAGGGGTACATGTGTAAAGAAATTATGAGAAAATGGAGTGTCCAACAGGGTTTAGTTTTGGACCTGATTTTGTTTCATGTATTTATAGTTATTTTCCTTTATCAGGTAAATTTAAGAAGGACAAATTTGCTGATGATGTTAAAATATAAGAATTGTTAGGGTTCCTATTACATTATTGAAAGCATGAAACATCGAACACTACAAGATCAAACTTGTATGTTCAATGTTTTATAATTTCGAATACGTAAAAAAACAAAATAAAAACAAACAACATAAATAAACTATAGTGCAGAAAGGGGATATTTCCCTTTACTGCACTGTAGTGCGATCTCGGAGTTGATATATTTAAAGAGCAGGGGGGGTGCATGGGGCCTTGCCCCCCTGCTTACAATAGTTATTTAACTGTTGACATTTTTTTTTTTTTTTTTTTAGTTCAAATTGCTGAAACTTCGATTAACTGTGTTCGATGTTTACAGTTTCGAAGTTTCAGCAATTCGATAATGTAATAGGAACCCGAATTGTTATAGCTATTAGGCATTGGTATAAATTTTTTGCAGTACTTAGATGATTTGTTTTATTGCAGAGAAAAGCATGAAATGCTTTTCCATGAGTCAAAACACAGTGTACTGCATATATGAAGAAATAATTTAGGGAAATGTACAATATGAACAGAATGGGTATTAAGGATGCCAAAAAATATTAATACCTCTTCAACTGCCATTTATAACAGTTTAAGACAGAAAAACTTGGAGGACTCCAGTAATATACCCTTGTCAAGATCAACCAGTAAAACTGTAAGATTCATTAGAGGCATGAATAAGGCATGACCAAAAATTATATTAATTTCTGATGACTTTTTTATGTGGTTCGGTGAGATTAAGGTTTAAGTGGGGCAGGTAAGATCTTATATGGAAATTATGGGCTCTGAAGAAAGGTCTGGAAGATGACAAAGTTGTTGGGTTAAGTTACAGGGAATGTTTGCATACAGCAATAAACATTTTTAAAGAAGGTGGGAGAGCTACAGCGGTTTTTTTTAGGTGAATGTCAGAAAATGCTGAACAGATTTATATATGGTGGGCTTATAAGGAGAAGAGGCATATACAGGAGCAAGCTAGAAAATACTGGTGCAAATAGGCCCATCCCAGATTCATAAGACTTCTGCCTTTTTGTGGTAGATATGGGATGGGAGGGTTGGCATGAGAGGAAATGGAGGAAATTCAGTTAAATGGGAAAATTTGATGAGAAAGGAGTATATATGATAGACAGAGCTCATTTACATATTCTTTTTAGTTATACTCCATTGACATGGTTAGTGCCACTAGGCTGGTAGCCGCTTTTTAGATGAGACCCAAGGTGGTATTTACATTACTAGGGGAAATTTGGACAGGACATCAGGGAACTTTCCTTTTTCTTTTCGATAGGTGCTATGGGGTCTTTTGCATCCACATGCGCAACCAACAACTCAGACAGATAGGACCTCAGTTTAACATCTTGTTCGAATAATGGAACGTGGATAGGGGGATAGTATAGAGAGAAAATAGATATAGGACTGACAGAAATCAGAGGAGATTTGAAAGCAGGTGAGGTGTAATTTAGGGGTTGCTATTATATAATCGAAGATGCAATCCTACGAATGCGTCTTGATCGAACTTGAAAGCATGAAACAGCAAAATAGTGAAACGGCATACAAGCGATTTCTTTCCTTGGGAAAGAAATGTTTGGCCGCCTCAGTTACTTTGCCATTTTCCTCACTGTAGTGCAATCTTGGAGTTAGTATATTTAAGTAGGGGTGTGGGAGGGGCACAGCTTTTTATTTATTTATTTTTTTTTGTGGAACAGTGATTTTTTTTCCCTGGGTTTGGGATTGTAAGCTTTCACTTACATGGGGTTGATAAATCAGCGTTCGCTTTTTTAAGCATTTGCTGATTTAATATAGACCCTAATTTAGGAGTATAGTAGAGACAGAGTAGAATTTGAAGGAAGGATGCAAGTGATTTCATTAAATAAGTTAGACCAAATGAAGATATACTGATAAGCAGGTGTACCTGTTTAAAGGTAGAATTTGTAAGAATTTGTCAGAAGGAGAAATGGGAGAAGATATATAGAGGTACAAATGGGGGGTTAACTATAGATGTGTATATCAGGAGTGGTAGGGGTAGGAGGTATGGGATGTTTTCATCCATAGTGTTCTCAAGAGATGTTAGAATATTATAGAAAGCATTGAACCAGGTAATAAATGATGGATGATGTAAAGGGACAGTGCAGAAATTTTAAAATTATGACAGCAATAACTATGCATTTGAAATGGATTTGAGAGATGTTTCTTTGTTTGTTTAAAGAGTTTATATGTATTGTTGAAGCAAAATTAATCAATACAAATAATGAAGAAGAAAAAAAAAAGCATACTAGTTCTAATTTGGATTCCCAACAAGTCACTGATATTGATCTGATAAGGTGCTGTTTCATCATTCCCGATTTTCCAATGTTTTACTTTACTGACAGTGATTCCTCAAGATACAATGAAGGACTGCAGTTAGTGCTGCTCATCTGTCTGGCCCTGCAGGATGTTTCTCATGTCCCCACTGTTGTTTGACTGCTGATATATTTCTCTATGGGTCTGAGGTGGAGTGAAATCCTCTATGTGAGTTTTTATAGGGGTTTGATTCCTGAAATGAATGGTTGTAATGCTGTTTAGACTAGTTAAGGGAGCTGTGTTGCAAATTGAGTGCTACAGTTGTGTAGTGAGTAATATTACTGGTTGACAGTGAACGGTTCTTTGGTTCTTTGAGCGGTTCCTTGGTACTCAGTTTGGGTTTAGTCTGGGTTTCTTCGGGGAGAAGCCTGCATATTTTCCCTGTGTTCACATGCTTTTTTTCTTGGGTATTCAGGTTTCTTATCATGTGCCAAAGACATGTAGTAGGTGAATCAGTGAGTGCAAATTGTCAACAGGTGTTCGCGTAATATGGAAGAAAAGCCTTGCAATTTACTTCCATTTCTTACTGACATAGCAAACTCTGTGGATGAAGTCAGCTGTAAATGGCATTTCCATAGGACTTGGGTGGAATTCAACAGTATTGCATAAATTAATGGTTTTGCCAATTGTTTGTGACTGACTACTTGGACTTTAAATAGTTCAAGGTATCGTATTTCACTCAATTAATTTTTAACATCATGCAATATGCTGATTTTCTTTGGAGACTTGAGTTGTTTTCATAGTAATGCATAAAAACTGCATACTTCTCATGAAACATAAATAAACAGCCAATTGTTTCATCACATTTTATAACTTACTGACAGTAAGGTCATTTACAAAATGGAATGCATTTATTATTTAATATTAATAGTTAATTGTAAATGTATATGTACAATGTTCCTAAACAATTTTCTCTCTAAACGTATGAGAAATAAAGTAGTTATGTGCAGAAGTTACCTAGGCAGTCCATGGAACAACAATGTCAGGTAAAGTAAGTCCAAACTCAAAATAACACCAAACTCTTTGTCTCTTCAGACCAATTCAGCTCCAAATCAGCTCCAAATAAATCCAAGATTCCAAAAAAAGACTCTTCAGTCAAAACTCTAGATAAAAGTTATTAGCTGCAGTTTATTGTAGAAACAGGTGAGCGCTTTCGCTATTCAGCTTTTTCAAACCATAATACACCATTAAAGCTGTGACCATATATATACTAACTTCAAACTAATTAATTTCAAACTGATTACATAATTAGTTTCAATTAATTTGAATAATTACAATAATTAACTATTTAAAGTTAAAAACTCGTAAAACTGCAAAATTTAATAGTGTTTAGCATATAAAACAATACCTAACTCGTCTATTAAAAATGTATTCCATAAACTATCTACATGTGAAAAACATTTAAAAAACATCTATAAATATATCTAGTTAAGCTACAGACTTTTAAAGAATATATAAGGCATATATATACATTCTAAACACAGTGAGCAATAACCTTTCCACAGCTAAGAAGGGGCTTATAAGTGAAAGTCTCTAAGATGTTATGATATACATCAGTCTTTACTTAATATATGTTAGTAGTCCTAATATCCCAACCTTGATTAATATTTAAACCTTCTTTTTTTCAATTTTGGTTTAATAGGAATATTATCATTCAGTCCAGGGGGACAATGTGCTTGTAGACGTATAATCCAGTCTGCCTCTATTTCCTCAGTCCTATTTCTGATATCTCCTGCTCTTAATGTAGGTTTATTAATGGATATAATTAAGAATCTAAATTCATGAGTAGAATCTGTTTCCATAACATGCTTGGACAGGGCATTGACACTAGATCCAATTTTTATCTGGTAGATATGCTCTCGTATCCTGTTTTTAAACATTCTATCTGTCTTACCTACATAGAATGCTCTGCATTCTGTGCAGGTTGCCAAATAGACTAAGTGTTCTGTGTTACATGTCCCTTCCACTGTAAAAGTGTAGATTTTAGATGTTATAGGGTGTATAAACATGTTAGTGACACTGATGAATTGACAAAAATTACATCTACCACATTTCATCGTCCCTCTAGGGTTTGTTATCTGAGGTGTTCTTGTGTTAGAGGAACAAAGTAATCTATGTAGATTCTTTTTATTTTTAAAAACATAGCTAGGTCGATCTCCCACTATTCCTTTAATGCTGGGATCTATGGTCAATATATCCCAATATTTACTGAGTACATCTCTAATTTCATTAATATCTTCTGTATAATGAAGTGACACTTTTTGATATTTCTTTGTTCTACCTTCTTTCAACTTCTGTTGCCCAGCATAGTATTCAACGCCTATCCTGGAAAAATAGGGGCATGCTTGCTCATCCCTGTCTGCATTAACCTTATGAAAACTCTCTTTAATTTCTTCTCCTTTATCACCTCTAACAATTAACCTATCATTGAGGCTAGTTAGTTCTTTTTCATACTGTTCTTGTAAGGGATTAAGCCTTGATACTCTGACCGCCTGTCCTCGTACAATGTTTTTAAAAACATGTTTGGGATGCATACTATCTCTATGTAACAGAGCATTTTTATAACACTTCTTCCTGTATACTCCCGTATTAAACGTACCAACAAGCCTCTCAAGTGAAACATCTAAGAATGCTATGTGGTCATAGGAAAAGTTGATGGTAAATTTAAGAAAAGGTACCAATTCATTAACTTCTAGATAAAATTCATTCAGTTCACTTAATGAACCATCCCACAAAAAGAACAAATCATCCACAAACCTCCTATAAAAACGGACGTTGTGGATAAATTTATTCAACAAAAAAAGAGACTCTTCTTCCACTTCTTGTGCCAATAGCTACGCCAACTTGGTAATGGCAATATGGGAAGAAGAGTCTCTTTTTTTGTTGAATAAATTTATCCACAACGTCGTTTATAGGAGGTTTGTGGATGATTTGTTCTTTTTGTGGGATGGTTCATTAAGTGAACTGAATGAATTTTATCTAGAAGTTAATGAATTGGTACCTTTTCTTAAATTTACCATCAACTTTTCCTATGACCACATAGCATTCTTAGATGTTTCACTTGAGAGGCTTGATGATGGCTGCGTTTAATGGGAGTACAGGAAGAAGTGTTATAAAATGCTCTGTTAAATAGAGATAGTATGCATCCCAAACATGTTTTTAAAAACATTGTACGAGGACAGGCGGTCAGAGTATCAAGGCTTAATCTTACAAGAACAGTATGAAAAGAACTAACTAGCCTCAATGATAGGTTAATTGTTAGAGGTGATAAAGGAGAAGAAATTAAAGAGAGTTTTCATAAGGTTAAAGCAGACAGGGATGAGCAAGCATGCCCCTATTTTTCCAGGATAGGCGTTGAATACTATGCTGGGCAACAGAAGTTGAAAGAAGGTAGAACAAAGAAATATCAAAAAGTGTCACTTCATTATACAGAAGATATTAATGAAATTAGAGATGTACTCAGTAAATATTGGGATATATTGACCATAGATCCCAGCATTAAAGGAATAGTGGGAGATCGACCTAGCTATGTTTTAAAAATAAAGAATCTACATAGATTACTTTGTTCCTCTAACACAAGAACACCTCAGATAACAAACCCTAGAGGGACGATGAAATGTGGTAGATGTAATTTTTGTCAATTTGTCAATTTATCAGTGTCACTAACATGTTTATACACCCTATAACATCTAAAATCTACACTTTTACAGTGGAAGGGACATGTAACACAGAACACTTAGTCTATTTGGCAACCTGCACAGAATGCAGAGCATTCTATGTAGGTAAGACAGATAGAATGTTTAAAAACAGGATACGAGAGCATATCTACCAGATAAAAATTGGATCTAGTGTCAATGCCCTGTCCAAGCATGTTATGGAAACAGATTCTACTCATGAATTTAGATTCTTAATTATATTCATTAATAAACCTACATTAAGAGCAGGAGATATCAGAAATAGGACTGAGGAAATAGAGGCAGACTGGATTATACGTCTACAAGCACATTGTCCCCCTGGACTGAATGATAATATTCCTATTAAACCAAAATTGAAAAAAAGAAGGTTTAAATATTAATCAAGGTTGGGATATTAGGACTACTAACATATATTAAGTAAAGACTGATGTATATCATAACATCTTAGAGACTTTCACTTATAAGCCCCTTCTTAGCTGTGGAAAGGTTCTTTGCTCACTGTGTTTAGAATGTATATATATGCCTTATATATTCTTTAAAAGTCTGTAGCTTAACTTGATATATTTATAGATGTTTTTTAAATGTTTTTCACATGTAGATAGTTTATGGAATACATTTTTAATAGACGAGTTAGGCATTGTTTTATATGCTAAACACTATTAAATTTTGCAGTTTTACGAGTTTTTAACTTTAAATAGTTAATTATTGTAATTATTCAAATTAATTGAAACTAATTATGTAATCAGTTTGAAATTAATTAGTTTGAAGTTAGTATATATATGGTCACAGCTTTAATGGTGTATTATGGTTTGAAAAAGCTGAATAGCGAAAGCGCTCACCTGTTTCTACAATAAACTGCAGCTAATAACTTTTATCTAGAGTTTTGACTGAAGAGTCTTTTTTTGGAATCTTGGATTTATTTGGAGCTGATTTGGAGCTGAATTGGTCTGAAGAGACAAAGAGTTTGGTGTTATTTTGAGTTTGGACTTACTTTACCTGACATTGTTGTTCCATGGACTGCCTAGGTAACTTCTGCACATAACTACTTTATTTCTCATACGTTTATGGACTTGTTATTCTTGTGCAGAGGTTTTTATTTCATCGTGGTGTTCAGTATCATTTTTATTTTCCATAATTTTCTCTCTAATGTTACTGCCTTGCCGCTTAAATTAAAGGCATGATTTGGTGGATGTTATTTAACTGTGTGTGTGTGTGTGTGTGTATAAAATACACAGATACATATATATATATATATATATATATATATATATATATATACACACACACACACACACACACACACACACACACACACACACACACACACACACACACCCACACACACATATACAAACATATCTTATACAAATTTGTATGTGTATATACATGTATGTGTGTGTGTGTGTCTGTGCATATATATATATATATATATATATATATATATATATATATATATATATATATATATATATAATGTTTTGCTTATATAGCACAAACCTTCCTATACCCTGACTTCAAAGAGTTAGCCATCATAAGATAAAGTCACACATCTCTCTATCTCAATCTTTCAAGGCAAAAACGGAGACAGTAAGGTAAGGCAAAACTCTGACCATGCACTTCTGAGTGACTCTCTCAGTTATAAGCTTCCTGATAGACACATCTTAAATGACACATTAATCTAGGAAAGATGTACAGCTAGAGAGATGGAAATGTGTCAGTGTTACTTGTGGCTCACTTTATCTTTATTATATTTGCTGCTTGCTCTTTTGAAACCCAGTTATTTTTGTGTTTTTCTAATGTAAACTATCCTGTATTTTGTGTTTGGCGCCTCGTTAGAATGATTGACTGTCTTCTGCTTAACATTACTTTTCTTTATCACCTTTTTTGTCTGTATCGTTCCTTTCAGCACAAGCTATCATTACAGAGATGTTGATGAAATGATATGTGGCTATAATTAAGCCCTTCAAAACATATCAACAGTAGTAGTGTTACTGAATAATTAACATTTACTATGTCAGCATAAGAAAAAAATCATTCCTTTTAGTTGAGTATCAAAAGCACTGCAGAAGGGGAAATGTTTAATTAAAACATTTGTTAACAGTTGTACTCTCTTGCAACTGTCGCCCTTCCAGTTTCAAACAATTTTATAATGATTTAATAAATGTGTGATGGTTGTGTGATTTACCTTGTGATTTGGGCTTACTAGACATCATATTCTTTGCACAATGACACCAGTGCTTTTGATTTGTATTAATTTCATGTATTTACACCATGAACAGACAGACTAATGAAAAATAGAACTTTGTTGGACAGTCTTTTTGCAAAGTACAAGACCCTTTGGTTATAAATGTGTTTTCTTACTTAATTTCTTTTATTTTATTAGAGTGTTTTGTGTAGTTATTAGAATAAGTGATAAACTGAAACTGGTGTATTTATCTGCTGCTATAATTAAGCTATCGAGGGTTTCATCTGCTGGCATAATTAAGCTATTTCAGAATATGTCCTGTTGGCAGATGTTTTGCACCCCTTGTGTCAAGAGTTAATAGCCTAACTTGTTTACCAGTAAGTGCAGGGTATTATGGCTAAACATGTTCAGGGTTTGATGACCTCACCCTCTATTTGCCCACTGTGTGATTCTGAGCAAATGACCTACCCAGAAAGTGTCATAGTCACTCCTGGACTCTCAGTTTAGAAAAGGTCTATGTAGATCACTGCTGTACACTGGTTTACAAATAAAGTAAAATAAATAAAATAATATCCTGAAGTTTTGGTACCTTAAAATATATTTCTTCATTCCATGATGGTGGCATACGTTAAAACAGGGTAATCTATCTGGATTGTTTAGGTGACATGTTCTTTTGTTGTGAGCAAAACAAACAGCAATAGAATTAAACAAACTAAGGATCTAAACCTTGTCTGTGGCATAAAACAAGATGGTGGGACATGCATGTGTCTTAGAGATTACCCACTCTTTGGAACAGGCTCCCCATTCATGTGAAACAGATCTCTTCCCTAGGCCTATTCAAATGCAATTTGGACCAATGGATGGGAAATCGCAAACTCACCCCTGGCTTTTCACCTGTCTCCTTTATGGACAGCTGCAGTTTATAGATGCCCTAAGTCACAGACATATACCAAAGCTGCTCTAGCTCGTGGACATTGAAAACTGGGAAGATTGGAGCATGGGGGCCATTAGCCTAGTAACCTCCTATGATCCTATGAGCTCTTGCTGCATGGTGTTTGCTCCTGTTCAGAGATCTACTTAAACTTTTACATTGGTTCTCTTTTTGCAGCTGTCATTTTTGTCACTTTGTAATTATGGGAAGGGCTCTCACCAACTCTTTTCCGTTATTAAATTTGATGATTGTTTTAGAGTCAGTGTGGTTGCCTATAATATTAATGAGTACATTTGGATTACTAGAAGATAACTGATTATTTAGTAGAAGCAGCTGAACTACATTTACTGTATTTGTTGTGTTGTTAATTGTAGAATAGTACCTATGTCCAAATATTTGACATTTATTTATTTACAAGATTTGGTGTGGAAATACTGAATTTCTAGTTTGCACAAGGAGAAATATGTCATATTCATAGAAGCTCTGTATGTTGTACACAGGGTTTCAGATTTATCATTTTGTACTATTTACTGTTTCATGTTTAAGACTTTTCACTGTCTATGGTATGCACACATGCAGTTTTGTTGAAAATGTACTGACATGATTTTTACCTCTTACAGTGGATATTCATCTATTCTAGTAGTGAGCTTTTATGTACTACCAGACCTTTTTATCCTATTTATCAGGATATATGTTTACATCTGTACTGATAAGTGTCTTTCTAAAATGCTGGTGAAGCAGTACATATAAGAAATGCCAAGGGCACTGCTCTACAGAATCCACTGAAAGTTCATAAAAGCTGATTAATATTCAAAGCCACAAAGGATACAGCAGGGGGAAAGTAGGCAAATGGAACACAGAACCTTAAATGATAATGACTCGACAATCTTCTTCTTCTTCTTCTTTCCCGGTCAGGGGTCACCACAACGGATCACCTGTCCTCTCATGATTGGCAGTGGAGTTTTATGGTGTCAAGTTCCCAGACCGGCACCCAACCTTCCACAGAAGGCACACACATGCACACACTCATGCCTAGACCCAATGACTCAACAATAACAATGAAAAAAAACTTCCCATCACTACTCCACCCTTCGCAAAATAAATGATAAACAGACAATCACTTTTTGATAGTTTACTTATTTAACAGTATAACCATTTCAAGAGCTGTGTTCAACCCAGCAGCTAAATATCCAGTATCAGTATAACAAATAACATGACATGGAACATTATAACATATTTACAAAGAACATCTGTGTATCTGCTATGTCATGTAATAACCATAGAGCTACAAGTCAAGAGTTCAGCTGTGGTCACCAAAATGGTATGACATTACATGGTGATTTAAAATGCAAAGATACTGTCAAATTTAATATATGTACACCAGTGCCATATGGAGATATTGTCCCCAAAATGCTACAATCAGGCCAAAGGAGAACATAAAGTGTTATCAGGAATGATGAGGGGAACAGCACAATGCATGTACTAACAGAAGATGTAAAGAAATCAGGTAGTAGGAAATGGGAGCATGAAACAAGGTAAACAACCCAAGTAAGGTAAAATGATAGGATGCTGGGGAGAAAGACACATGCAGGCAGAATGGTAGTATTTCTGATGGTGAAAGATTACTTTTTCTTACTTGGGAGAAAGTTGTGAATTAGTAAGGTATGAAGAAAAGTATTAAATGGATGTTGCACAGGGAAAGAGTAACAGAATGCAACTTTAAATGGTATGAAAGCCAACTAATGAACAGGGCTAGTACTGATCAAGTGGAGTGATCGAGAGGTATAAACTCATATACACAAAGATGAAGTCGTGCTACAGAGCAGAGGTGAATCACAAATAAGGTGCATTTCCCAGTATCCCTCAGTCCTCAACCCTTTTTCCCATTTTTGCACATGGGATCGAGGTGTCATTTCAACAGTGACAGTCATCTAGAGTCAAGGTTTACACCATCTAGTGGCTAGCCCTGCAGCTGTAGCTCATCTGTACCACATACTTGCACACACACACACACACACGCACACACACACACACACTCACACCTAGGGGCAATTATTTAATCAAAAAGGCTTATGACAGAAGATGGGGAACCTACTAGTCCAGTTCAAAAAATTGGAGGGAGGCATGGTACATACATGTGTGGTGTTAAATAGAAATTAGAACATTTGCTAAAAATAAAAAGATGGGAAATATGGAGGATAGTAATAAGAAATATGTAAAGAGCTTAGAGAAATTAAAATGTATTGGCCATTTAACTGAGCATGAGTAGGAGAAGGAACAATTAAGTTCTACTAATAATCAGAATGCAGAATAGTTACCAAAATGTAATGAATACAGGAAACAAGCTTTAGAACAGCTGTATTTTAATGTTAATCAGAAAAAAAACAGAAAGCTGCAAACCAAAGGCTGAGGAAGCAGAAAGTACAAAGATTTATAGTCAAGCTGAGGGACGCATACAAGCAGTGGTGGCTGGTGACTTCAAATCAAAGGGGGGCTGCAGAAGACAGCTGAATGGGTGGGGTCAATGGGAAGGGGTGCAGCCAACTAGAAAGAAGAGTAGCTATGCTCAAAACCACAAAAACTATAACTTCAATTAAATACGCTGCCCTGGGTGCTAAACCGTTGCTATGAGAGTCCAATCAAGACAAAATGAAGTGTAGAAGAATAAAAATATTTCAATGCATTGGCTGCATGACAGCTTACTTAATATCTAGATGGAAACAAAAAGGTTGTGAGGCATGAAAAAATAAATTACTTTTTAAATACATTACTGGAATGACAGTCAAAATCAAGTATAAGAAAAACAAGCAGCACTCAACTCAAACCACTTCTCCTTGCACTGCAGTTCTAATTATAATTTATATTCAGCTTTATTAAAGTATCAAGTAACATGCTGAAAGTAGCAATGTCTGTGATAGCCCACTTGTAAAAATGTTTCTTATCCAAAAAGGACCTGCTGCCTGACAACTATCTACTTGTTTCATAAGGAAAACATGATCAAAGTAAAAAATGAAAAGCAAACAAGAAACCAGCTCAAGATACATTGCTTAAAGGATTACTGTACAGGTAATGGACCACACATGATAGATTGGCATTCTGTTTGGTTTGCAGGTAAAGCCTGCAAAGATGACTGCAAGTCTCCAACAAATGTAATTAGCTTCTTAAAATAATGTAATCCTGCCCTTTATTACAAATACTGTCATATGCATTTCAATACCCAAGGCTTATACATTATCTAGTTATGTAAGTATTATCTGCATGGCAACAACAGAAAGGCTTTCAGTGTTGGCAATTATTTAACAGTATGCTTATTAAAGCTTACTTGCATCTTATAATCTCAGGCAAGCTTACCTGATGGTCATTAAAGAATTGCTACTTAAACACAGAGCAACAGGCACTTTCTGAGTAATAATATGCATAAATCAACAGTATAAAAATATGACAGAAACCAGAACATTCTGCAGAAGCAAGGACAGAATAAAAGTAGCACTTGTGTCTACCTTGGATGGGGGGATACTCTGCACATTTACAATGCATAACTGCTACTTGCCTTGCTTGGACACATCCAGAGTCACTACATAGGGGAGTGGGGTGCAAGAAATATGTCACAATTTGAAATGTCTCTGGCTGACTGTGATGGCCTTGACACATTTGTCATACCTCTCCACCTCAGAACAAGAAATATGGACAGATCCATACATAGAAGTGGGACAAAGGCCCAAAAATAAGGGCAATTATTAAATATTGCTCTTATAAACTTAGAAAGATAATAGAATGAATTTTCTGAAAGGTATGAAATCTGAAACTCAAATGTCTGTCATTATTTTCTAACTTCAGTCTTTAATGATTTGCCATGAATTTGCCAAAAAAACACAGTTTTATGAAAAATGGACCATAAATGTGATGCAAAAATATAAAATAGCCACACAATACAGCTGGGAACATGTCAAAGAAGGGACACTTTTTTAATATTAGTACTGCTAACTTGAGCAGCTGACAAAATAAAAGAATCTACATGCATTTCTGAAATAAAACTAATCTATAACTCTGATTATTACAGTTATTTCTTAATTGTAAGCCCTCCATGTTTTCTTCCAAAATTTCCATTTTTGCGGCGGGATTATTAGGGGAAGCGCAACATTTTGAGCCAAAATCGGGGATAGTTGAGAGGTTTGGCTATGCCTAATTCTATAAAGCAATTTATTTGCATGTACCTCTCAACCTGTTAATGCAGGAAATCTGGACAAAGCCAAATATACTGGGGGAACATATAAACAGTACTATAAATTGTTGTATAAACTAAGATGATTGATAGAAAAACAGGTCTTGTTTTAGCATGCATTTTTTTCTGAAGGATATGAAGTCTGAAACTCAGTGTCTGTCATTATTTAATGACTTAATTCTTAAATTATTTGCCAGAAAAAACAAACATTTTATGAGGAGCAAACCAAATATAAGAAGCAAAAATCTATTCATTCTGTGAAAATCTGGACAGTTGAGAGGTATAGTTCAGCTGGGGCTGTCTTTGAGTTTGCCACCTTTCCCCCTCACAAAATCATGGTCGAATGGAGCCTCCCCCCTGCAGCCATTCCAATGAACCATTACTTGGCTATTTCACCCCATTTACCATAAACACTCATGTGCATACTGCTTTACTTCTACAATGATTTGGACTTCATTTGAAAGTTTGATTTTGCATTTTACAGCACAAATACTAAGACATCTGTTAAATAAAGCAATGCAATCTCATAATAAAAACAGACTTAGCACTAAAACTTCTCTGCCCTTGAAACTCACATTCATTGAAACAACATTGAAACCCACGTTCAAAGAAAATACATTTTGCCAGTGGCAGATAAAGACTAACTTTGGGCTGTTTTCACATCATAGGCTCCTTGCACACGAAACATACACGTGGTCTTTGATACACTTTTCTGATTTTATTAAATTATATTTCTTGTTCAATATAGTACAGTTGTTGGCGTATTTGTTTTGAGCATTTGTCCAGTAAACAATGAAACAAAATACATGCACCAATAATGACAAAATTGCCCAATTCAGAACATTTTTTCCAGTAAACAATGAAACAAAATGCATGCACCAATAACGACAAAACTGCCCAATTCAGAACATTTCTATCATAAAAGTCTACTCAAACTTCAACAGTCCACCAGTATCAGTAAATATGCACAATCTCTGAAGAAGTAAAAGTCATCTAAATAATTCCACATTAAAGAAATCTATAACTAATGAAGAGGTTGCTGCTAGCAAACAACTTTATATTTCATTATTTTATTTACAAATAAAGTGCGTGTTGCCCTTGAGGAATAAGTTGCCTAAGCTGCATTAAAAAATGATAAGCTAGTAATATTGCAATAGGGAATGGATGCAAACTGATAACAGATTCATAGTTACTAGGTATCTTCACCAAAAAGGACTGCAGCATCAACCCCCTTTACAATACAGTACAGTATCAGCAATATATCTACCTACTGTGGGAGTACACTACCTATTGTGCTATTAACAATGCAAGCAGACTTGGCATAAGCAGCACTAAACATTTGTTCCCCTGCAGCTCTCAGCTTCTTGTAAAATCTACTTGACACTCAGCTGTATCTCTGAACTTTGCAGCGCAAGAAATCTGGAAAAAGCCAAAATTTAGGGGAGGGGGGCAAAAGACCAAAAAACAGACACATTTTAAACATTGCTTGTATAATGTTGGAAAGTTGTTAGAATAAAATGCTGTGTTACCACCATACATTTTACTGCCAAGTATTAAACCCAGGACCCTGTGCAAAACAGTCAGAGCAACATACCACTAAGCCAAATCATCTGTTTTATGAAAAAAAGGAAGACTGAAACTTAAATAGCTGCCATTTAGTGAATTCAGTTCTCACCATAGCTGTCAACATCTTAGCACAAAACAATTGAACAAAGCCAATAATGGGGGAATACAGCCCCCAAACATATTCAGTGAGTTCAGTTATCACCATACCTCTCAACCTTGGCACAAAAAACCTGGATGAAGCCAATAATGGGGGAATACAGTCCAAAAACTAGGGACAAATATCCATCAAGGAGACCAGAGCAAACCCACACAAACACAAAGAGGACATGCAGACTCCACAAAGAAGGCACCCCAGTGAAGAATCAAACCAGACAACTTGTAGCTGTCAGGCAGCAATGCTACCACTGCACCACCGGCCGTATTAAGAAACAAAAATACAGAAACCACAGATTTTATGAGGAACAGAACAATATGAGGCAAAAATCTGCAAATGTTTTTTCGAATGGTGGTGGGTAGGGAATTCAGGCTCTTGCCACTTGGGCCCAAGGTACAGGGTTCAAGCCTTATTCTCTACCCACCACCATGTCGCAACTGGGGCATTACACACACACACATGCACATAAAAACAATGATGGGAAAGACAAAATAACTATACCCAAAAAATACTTTTTCATCCTTTGTTTTAGATGCAGAAACACACACATACACACACACACACAGACACACACACACACACACACACACACACATAAAAAATGATGGGAAAGACATTATAACTCTACCCGAAAAATACTTTTTCATCCTTTGTTTTAGATGCAGACACACAGACACATACACACACACACACACACACACACACACACACACACATGAATACCACTCACTATAGTGTCTTATAGAGGGGTCTCTAAGTAGATGCCTTCAGAATGCTTTGTTTTTCATTCACTTTATGTCTACACAATCCAACAGTGCAAATAAGATTCCATTAACAGTTCAGCAGAGCCATAACTAGGGTGGGGTGAATGGGCATATCCCTAGTGCAAATGGTCAATGGGAATGATCTTCAGGGTCAGGTTCTGGTATACTGCAGTACTAAATTTATTGCAATCACATCTGAAGCACAGGAGACCTCTCAGTTTTGGGGCAAGTGGTGAAGCAAGCTGCTTGGTAGATTAGTAGCAAGCTGTTTGCAACAGATTTGGAACAGAAAACCTCTTTTGTTCTTTTTTTTTTTTTTTTACTTTAAGACTAATTTTTGCTCCTCAGCTTTGTGTTGAGCAGGTTCTATAGTCTGATGATCTGCACACCTACCTGGCTATAGACTGTGGATCTGTAGTTAAGTGAAATATTGCCAAGTCAAATAAAAAAAAAAATCTGAAGGCAGTCTTGTAATGGTACATATTATACCTAACAGTATAGTAGAAAACATGTATACGCGCACAGACACACACACACACACACACACACACACACACACACACACACACACACACACTACCTCTGATCCTCCATGGCAGCCTGAAACCATCCTCTGCAGCAGCCTGATCACCAGCTGGTCCTCCGTAGCAGCCTGAAATGATCACCTGTCCTCCATACTCCATAGCAGCAGCCCTCACATGCTGTTCTGCTGTCCCTGCGTGAGACATGAGTTGGCTGGACCCTCCAGCCTGCGGGCGATGCAGTCCAGTGCTCTTCCGGTCTGTGCGGTCATCACCACACAGACTTCTGGGCTGGCAGGGTGGAGGTCCCTTCCTTCCCTATCTGGACTGCCTAACAGAGCAGTCTGGAGTTCAGGAACTAGCATGCATACGTGCGTGGAGTTCAGGACTGCCTAACACAGCAGTCAGGAACTAAGCACGCATGTGTGGAGTTCCAAGACTGACTCGTGATTTTTTTTTTTTATTTACAAGTAGTGGGGGATGGGGACAATTTCTTTTTCTTTTACACGTGGGGGTGGGGGCTGCAGACCTGCAGTCCTATAACACGAGCCGCCACTGCATACAAGTAAGATGGAAACAGAGCCTTTTTTAATTTCTCCAAATCTTTTGGGTTTCTAATATCATGACGGGAATGGACCCCATTCCTAAGTCAAAGTATGATTAAAGTTTATGAAATTAGTATTGCTTCAATCACTGATGTTAGCCAGAAGTGCTCTTCACATCACCTGCAATGTGTCCAGTAATGACTCTTCCTGCAATTTGTATGGAGGTACTTGTATTGGTAACATATCTAAATATGACTGTAGATTCTTTTTTATAAGACCCATTGCTTGTACTACTATTGGAACTGTCTGGGTATCTTTGTTTCACATTGCTCTGACTTCTGCCTGCAAATCCTGATATTTTATGAATTTGTGTCTCTCTGTACACAAGATAATGTAGTCACTGGGTGCAGTGACTTAAATGATCAATGCTACTTTTTTCTTCTTTTCATGGACCGCTATATCTGTTTTTTTTTCACATCTATCTTTTGAAAAGTTGGTAATGGGTGATCCCATTTGATGTACACTTCATCATTTTTTATAAGGCTTTGCGTTTTGTGTTTCCATCATTTATCAGTCACTTCAGTATTATAATGTTTGCACAATCACCAGTGCAACAGTCATGCCACATTATTATATCTTTCAGTATAGTCGTTCCACCATTAGTATATCACAACCAACAATAAGGTGAGCTACTGTTTCCAATTCTTTATTACAAAACCTACATTTGTCTGTTCCTCCACATGTTCAACTGACTTTGTAAACCAATGTGTATGTAACCCACTATCTTGGGCCTCCAATATTAACCTTTCATCTCTTGGTATGAATTCACCTCTCCTTAACCATTCCTGCATTCATTCCTAATCAACATGAGATTCTTACAGAACTTTTCTGTACTAGCAACTATATTTATGTGATTTCCACATTTCTTGCCTTCTCATCTGGTCCTACACATTATATTATTTCTTTAGTTTTTTTGTCACATTCAGTTGCTGCCTGATTTTTCTCTACTTCTGGTTTGATTTCCATTCCTGCTTGAAGCCGATATGCTTCTGCTAGATTAAGCAAAGAGGTCATCTTAGATTTATTCTCTTCATGTTTCAAAACTTTCACTACATTTGGGTTTTGTGAAATCAGCAGATATGTGTGGAGTCCTACAATTACAGATCTATACATGTAATCAGTTTCAAGGAGGCCCATCCCTCCTTCGGAATGGGGAATATATAATCTTAGTATACACTGATTTTTATAGCTCATTTGATGAGCATGAAGAATCCTTCTTGTTTTAATATCAAATCTATCCAACACGTTTTGGGGCCAGTCAATCACTCCAAAACTGTAAGTTAGGACAGGCAGAGCAAATTGGTTTATAGCCTGAATCATGTTCCTAGATGTCAACACTGTTCTTAAGATTAATTTAAGTCTTCCAAAGTATTCCTTACTGAGTATTATTCACATTTCTTCATGTTTTATTGCTGATCCTTCACCAGTTCCCAAATATTTATACTCTCCCTCTTGCTCAAGTTCTTTTATATCACATTCTTGTCCCAAACTGTTATTTTCCCGGTGATGCAGTTTTCTTGCTTTAAAGGTTGCATTTGCACATTTATCAAGACCAAATTACATTCTTATATCATCTGAAAATGTTTTGATGACCTGCAGCTGTGTTTTCAGTTCATCTGATGAGCTATACAGTTTAAAATCCTCGACAAAGAGAAGATGAGAAGTCTTTAGACTTTTTTTGTTTTCTAGGAGCCAAATTACAGCCATGGCCTAAGCTGTTAAGAAAACAACTTAATGGGTTAAGGGCAAGGCAGAAGAGCAACAGAGACAGAGTCCTCCTGGAATATCCCCCTTTGAATTTTTATCCCTGGGATAATAATTTGTTCATCATGGCTTGATTGCAAAGTGGTCTGCCACTGTTTCATGTTTACTGTAATGTAGTCAATCAGTTTAGGGAGTATCTTATACATTTTTAAGCAATCTTTTATCCATGAATGTGGGATACTATCAAATGCTTTGTTGTAGTCATTCCATGCCATATTTAGATTCTTCCCCTTTTTACAGTTCTCCACTATGATTTTATTTAACAACAAATGATCCTTTGTTCCATATGACTATGACATATGACATATGATTTCTGCCTTTTTTTTAATTTCTCCAAATCTTTTGGGTTCTAATGCCATGATGGGAATGGACCCCATTCCTAAGTCAAAGTATGATTAAAGTTCATGAAATTAGTATTGTTTCATTCTTTGATGTCAGCCAAAAGTGCTCTTGACAGCATCCACAATGTGCCCAGTAATGATTCCTTCTGCAATTCGTACAGGGTCACATGGACTGGTAGCATATTTAAATACAATTGTAGATTCTTTTTTATAAGACCCATTGCTCCTAGTACTATTGGAACTGTCTGAGTATCTTTCTTCCACATTGCTCTCTTTTCTGCCTGCAGATCTTTATATTTTATGGCTGTGTCTCTCTGTATGCAAAACACTGTAGTCACTGGGTGTGGCGATTTCAATGATCAGTGCTATTTTTGTCTTCTTTTCTTGGACCACTATATCCGGTTTTCTAGCATCTATCTTTTGAACTGTTGTTAATGGGTGATCACATGTGATGAAACTTCAACATTTTCTATGATGCTTTGTGGCTCATGTTTCCAGTGTGTTCAGCCACTTCAATACCATAATGTCTACACAATCCTCAGTGCAACAGTCTTGCCACATTATTATGCCTTTCAGTCTACAGTCCTTCTGCCATTAGCATGTCACAACCAGCAAGTAGGTTTGCGACTGTTTCCAATTCGGTTTTACAAAACCTACATTTGTCTGTTTCTCCCACTTGTTCAATGGACTTTGTAAACCAAAGTGTACATAGTCCACTGTCTTGATCCGCCAATGTTAACCTTTCATCTTTTGGTTTGAATTCACCTCTCCTTATCCATTTCTGCATTCGTTCCTGATCAACAAGAAGTTCTTCTCAGACGTTTTCTGTACTTGCAACTATATGCATTTTCCACATTTCATGACTTCTCATCTGGTCCTTCACCTTATATTCTTTCTTTTCTTTTTTGGCACATTCAGTTGCTTTTTTTTTTTTTTTTTTTTTTTTTTTTTTTTTTTATTATTTTATTTTATCATTTGTTGACCGGGAAAGTCCGACTAGGTTCCACAGAGCCTGTTTTCAGCGGAGGCCTAGGGAGAAATGCTCCAGATGCATGTCTTTGGAATGTGGGAGGAAACCGGAGTACCCGGAGGAAACCCACGCGAACACAGGGAGAACATGCAAACTCCACACAGAAGGCACCCCAGCCGAGAATCGAACCAGAGAACCTCTTGCTGTGAGGTGACAATGTTAACCACTGCACCACTGTGCCACCCTAATTTGCTGATTTGACAGTTGCTGCCTGATTTTTACCTACATCTGGTTTGATTTCCATTCCTGCTTGACGCCAATATGCTTCTGCTAGATTAAACAGAGAAGTCATCTTAGATTTATTCTTCTCATGTTTCAAAACATTCACTACGTTTGTGTCTTGTGAGGTCAGTAGATATCTGTGGAGTCCCACGATTGCAGATCTATACATGTAATCAATCTCAAGGAGCCCTATCCCTCCTTCACAATGGAGAATATATAATCTTGGTATACAATAATTTTTATAGATCATTTGGTGAGCATGAATCATCCTTCTTGCTTTAATATCTAATCTATCCAACATGTTTTAGGGCCAGTCAATCACTCCAAAACTGTATGTTAGGACATGAAGAGCAAACTGGTTTATAGCTTGGATTTTGTTCCCAGATGTCAACGCTGTTCTCAGGATTAATTTAAGTTTTCTAAAGTATTTCTTATTGAGTTTTATTCGTATGTCTTCATGTTTTATTGCTAATCCTTCATTTCCCAAATATTTATACACTCCCTCTTGCTCAAGTTTTCTCATATCACATTCTTGTCCCAAACTAATGTTTTCCTGGTGCTGCAGTTTTCCTGTTTTAAGGGTTGCTTTTGTGCATTTATTAAGACCAAATGACATTCTTATATCATCTGAAAAAGTTTTAACAACCTGCAACTTTGCAAACTGATGAACTATACAGTTTAAATCATCGACAAAGAGAAGACAGGAAGTCTTTATACTTTGTTGTTTTCTAGGAACCAAATTGTAGCCATGGCCTAAGCTGTTAAGTAAACAACTTAATTGCTTAAGGGCAAGGCAGAAGAGCAACGGTGACAGAAGGTCACCCTGGAACATCCCCATTTGAATTTTTATCCATGAGATAATAATTTGTTCTTTATCATGCCTTAATTACAAAGTGGTCGGCCACTGTTTCATGGTTACTGTAATGTAGTCAATACGCATTGGGTGTATCTTATACATTTTTAAGCACTCTTTTATCCATAAATGTGAGATACTATCAAATGCTTTTTTGTAGTCAGTCCATGCCATACATAGATTCTTCCCCTTTTTACAGTTCTTCACTATAACTTTATTTAACAAGAAATGATCCTTTGTTCCATATGTCTTTCTTCTATTGCCCCTTTGTTCCACTGCCATAATTGAGTTTTCTTCTAAATGACTACAAACTCTGTCATCGTCAATTCCTGTGTATAGTTTATATGTCATTGGAAGGCAAGTTATTAGTCTATAATTTTTAAGGTAGCCTGCAGGTTCACTCTTAAGTAGGAGTATTGTTTTTCCTGTTGTTTACCAGGTTGGTGTCTGATCAGGGTGTGCATATAAATAGTTTTTACTCATGGCTAAGTCTTCATGCAAAGATATTAATACTTTTAACCATAAGTTAGATACTACTTCTGGGCCTGGGGTTTTCCAATTAGAGGCTTTTCTTAACTTTGTTTCAATTTCTCTAGCTGTTACTTCATCCCATTTCATATCCTGTACCTTTAAACTTCTTATTCTTTTTTTTAAATTTATTTTATTTTATTTTACATTTGTTGACCGGGTTGGTCTGACTGGATACATGTCCATTTTCAGCGGAGACCCAGGGAGAAAAGCTCCAGAGGTAGATACAAAAGAAAACATACATAGTACAACTTAAGAACATTAACAGACTCTATAATAAACAAGTATATTAAACAATCACCCAACTTGAGAGATTAACTGATAACTTACGATGCAATATATTACAGGTAGTGAAATAAATAGAACACAAATATAACTAAATTATTAGTCAGGCATGGAGCAAGGACAAAGCCAGTGAGACCTATCTCACTGTGAGATACTATCAAATGCTTTTTTTGTAGTCAGTCCATGCCATACTTGGATTCTTACCCTTTTTCAGTTCTTCACCATAACTTTATTTAACAAGAAATGATCCTTTGTTCCATATGTCTTTCTTCTATTGCCCTTTTTTTTCCACTGCCATAATTGAGTTGAAAATTGAGAACACCTGCAAAGTGAAGGTCTTTTACTTCTTTTATCCATATAGCATCTTTGTTATGTTCCACAGAATCTTCATAGATACTTCTCTAAAATGTATCTATTTCTTCTTTTTTGGTAGTCTTTCAATTCCTTTTACCTTGTTTCTCAATTCTCTATGAAACTTGCTTTGCTCATCAGTAAATTGCTTATTTTGCACTTTTCCTTTATATTTATCTATATATCTTCTAAGGTTTTTTCGCCTGTGCTGACATTTTTAGTTTATTTGTGATCGTGCATGATAGATCCTGATCTGTTTTAATACTGTGCATTGCTTATATCACTCTTATATTTTTGTTGATCTGTTTCCTTTTCTAACAGTTACTCTTCTTATCTTAATTGCTTTATATTTTTCTCTTTTGGATACTTCTATAATGGTATTCAATTTCTCCCCTTCCTTTCCCTCACTACCCTGTGTTCTTGTGGTAGAAATTTATCAGTTATTAATTTAGCTGCACAGTAATATATCCTGTTTACTTCTGTTATATTGCATGGATCTCTATGGACAGTCCTAATTACTGTGTTGATTTGTTTTGTCAGACTTCTAACTTTTGGGGTTTTATTGACCTTCTGCAGTCTATTTCTTTCATTTATCTTAATATATATATATATATATATATATATATATATATATATATACATATATATATATATATATATATATATATATATATATATATATATATATATATATATATATATATATATATATTAAATCAAGCAACTTTTCTTTTAGCTTATTTTTCTCCAAGCTGAGGGCACATCCCTTGTTTTCAATTTACTGCTGGCATTCTATAGAAAGTTCTGTAGTATCTTCCTGTGGCACCTTCTATTCGATTTCATCCCGTGACCTCCATTGCCCTGTCATATGGAAACTCACTGGCCTATCACTCCTCAACATATATCGCATCAGAGTTTCCACAGTTTCCTGTTCTTTCTCTTCCTGTCTAGCTTCAAGTGAGCTTTTATACTGGTTTCCTGTGAATGGCCCCAAGCTATCTTTATATCGCCCCTGACCAATTGCTTCTTCTTCCACTGGTTTCCCTATTCATTGCTCTATCCTGTTGTGGTGGTTTCTGCATTAGATTTTCTGCACTAAATCCTTCACTTTGCAGGTGTTCAATAACTAAAATTTCTGTTTCTTTAACTTCACTATTGCTAATCTCTTTTTGTACTTTTCCTCTGTCTTATTTTTTGTATTTTAAAGTTTTCCATATCTGTATTTCTTTGCCTATATCTGTCTTCAAATATCTTTGGTGCTGCTCTTTTGGTTAGTTTTGCTTTCTCATTTGCATAAATATTACACTATATTAACTTTCTTTTTCTTTCTCATGTCCATATTTCTTCTTTGGATGTCTCCTGATCTTTCTGTTTCTCCTTACTTTGCGGACTCGTTCCATCATGCTGTGATGTAACCTGTTAGACCTTCTAAATCAAATTCTTCACTTCACAGGCACTCCATAACTTCAACGTCTATTTTTTTAACTTCTACGTTACTAATCTTCTTTTATACATTCCATCTTTGTGATATTATTTTTTTTTATTGTGAAATTTTCCATATCTGGATGCTTTTGCCTATATTTCTCTTTGAATATCTTTGGTGCAGCCTTCTTTATATTGATTAATTTGACTTTCTCTTTTGCATAAATATTGCACCATATCAAATCTCTCTTTCTTTCCCATGTGCATATTTCTTTTTTATACTTTTCAAAAATATCTAGATTCTGTTGTTTACATTTTCGCACTTCCTCATATTCTTCTTTTTCCAAACATATCAACGTTTCTTGATCTATATACTGCTTTTCAAAAATCTGTCGCATTAATGAACACAAATTTTTATTTGAAGCTTCTGACAATTTTTCCTGTGGAAGTATTTTTATTTCCTTTAATTTATCTTTTAATCTTTGTGTATATCTTGTGTCTGAAAATGCTGGGCTTTTTTCATAATGGTAACAATACATAATTTCTTGCTTATTCTCGGTAATCCACTCTGTCATCTTTATGGCTCTTCTTTGGCCTATCAGTTTTTGTGATTTTTGTGGACTACTACTTTCTTCTGCAACAGGGGAGCCATCCTCTCCCTGAGTCTGTCCTGGCTGCATTGTAGGAATGTTTCCATATTTTGAGGATTCTACACTGTCATTTTTTTCCAGTCCTGACACCAGTGTGCCTACTAGGGTTGGGACGTTTTTTATCCTGGGTCTTGTGCGCCCAGCTATCTTTTTTAGTTTTTGACCTACTTGTGTCCATGATATATGCAATATAAATACACCCCAAGATTCAGCAAGCTGTATTTTCTGTGCAGGAACAGTGTAGGAGTACCTGCATGGAAAATGGCCACCAAGTGATTCAGGATAGTGCCGCTTTCACGTGCACGAGCGGTCCTACACTGCTGTAGCACAGAAAACTGGCACATATGCAAATCACCTCATTTTCTGGTGAAAACCCTGCAAATGAGGTGATTTAGTGATTCACCAAGCTGCCATATCTCCATGCTAGAACAGTGTCAGTGCAGAAATGTACGCAGAAAATAACTGAGTACATTTCTGCAACTGACAAAACGGAGGTATGACAGCTTGTGGAAAAGCATGCATTATGTACATTAGACATGCCAATGGACAAATATAAGGCCATTGGCATTAAAAAGTGATTAATTATTATGAAAATTAAACTTTTTGTTTTGGCTGATCTTGGCCATTTAAGCATAGGGCAGTGGCACGCAAACGGGATCGTGCCAGAAATAAAAAAAAATGCGAAAACTCAATTTTAAGTTTATTCTGCATTTTTCCATTATAGTCAATGGCATGCAGAATGTAAACAATATCAGGGAGCACTGGTTGTCAAGGGGAAAGGGTTTGTGTTAGTGCAGTAACTAATGACCTACACACTGGGGTATGCAAATGAGGGGAGTTATACTGAATCACATATTTCTTCAAAGTGTCAGCTTGTACCTAACCGTGTAGGTGCAGCAATACAACAGTGCAAGTGTAAGAGCTGAATGACATCATAAGGGTGTGTGTCATGCTTTCTGTAAGCTCACTGGAGCTCTGTGGCCCATGTTTTCCCATAGCTAAGCACAGCTACGGAAGTGGGTATGTCAGATGTGCTTGAGCAGTGTGTACATAGCCTAAACAGGTGTGCATGCCACACACCGGGTTTTAAACAAAAAAAAAAGAGGAAATGGCAGCACTCTTTACATTTGAGCCCTGGGAATGTGTGGCGCACCTTGGGGCTCAAATATGGAGGAACTGGGAAAGGGAAACAGCAGTAAGAAGGCAATCAAGGAAAACTAGCATAGCTGGCAGGTGAAATGTATCAGAATCAGCCAATTACACATGCAGCAGCCCAGCACACTACCATAAACTATGCAAACACCTTTCCAACTGTTTTTTCCAACACACTCGACACCTACTGTGTACACAGATGGAGGATTTTTAACTGGGAAAAATAACTAGAAATGTTAGAGGCTGCTGCGGCTGCTTTACTCCATCAATATGTGCTAGAGACTGAGGGTGGTGAGGAGGAGAATGGTGACAACTTACCCAGAGTGAGGAGGAGGAAAAGAGTGTACAGACCCAGGGTAACCTACCAGGGCTACATGAGCTGCAGATAGTGGACCACTATAGGGCGGAGAGGGACTTTCCACAGCAAATCATCGAGCTGTGCTGGCCACACCTCACACACAGAACTAACAGAGGGGAACCCATCCCAGTGAATACCAAGGTATGTGTAGGCTTAAGAATACTAGCCACAGGTACCTTCCAAAGACCAACTGGGGATATCATGGCGGTCTCACAAGCATCAGCATCCAGGGTACTCCACCAGTTCCTGGATGCCATGACACCACATGTCAGTCAGCATATATATTTCCCCAGCAGCTGTGAGGCATTGACCAGAACTATGCATCTCTTCCACTGTATAGCAGAATACCCTGAAGTAATTGATGCTATAGATTGCACGCACATCCACATCAAGGTACCATCTGGTGAACGGGGTAGGGTCTATATAAACCACAAGGGCTTCCCTTCCATCAACTGCCAGGTCATGTGTGATGCCCAGGGCATTATCATGAATGTGTGTGCTGGCAGCCCTGGATGCTATCACAACTCCCACATCTGGCATTGCTCACAGCTGTATCAGGGGTTTGCCAGGGGGGACATTCCATATAGCCATCTAGTGGGAGATGCTGGCTATGCACTGGAGCCGTGGCTGATGACACCCTTCAGAAATGCACACACACACCTGAGCAAAAATACCATAATAAGGCACATGCACAAACCAGGATCATTGCAGAGCATGTGTTTGGGATGCCCAAGTCATGGTTCCACTGCCTTGACATATCTGGTGGAGCCTTGCAGTACTCTACAACTACATGTACACAAATGTTCATAGTATGTACCATGCTACACAATATGATACTGCAGAAACAGCTGCAGCAGGAACAGCATGGGGCAGGGCCACACAGCCCCCCACCATTGCCAAGGCCAGCACAAGCACAGAGGTACTCAGAGGAGGAACTTCCTGAGCCTGCCCCTGTAGGCAGAAGGAGGTGTGTCCAGTATGCCCGGGCCTTGGCAAAGAGGCAAAGCATAGCACACACACTGACACTGTAGGGGCTCAGGGACTGATACCTCTCTCCAACTCATACATACAGGAAAAGGGATGCCAAACATAATACTACCTGAGCTTTATCATGTATAGAGAGTGTACTATGTGCATCTGACATAGTCAGCCATCCAGCCCCGTCCTCAATACTGGCCCAGAAACAAGGAAAGTCACCCTTCCTATCAATTACTGAATGGAGTAGTATGTTCTGATAGTTGTATGTATGGTATGGTTGCAAGCATGCAAGGGAATTGGGTGGCTGCATGGGATAGCAGTAGACTGCTGACAGCTATATGGATCAGCAGGAAATCCATAACAAATACAGGTGTCAACATACTAGGCAGTACTACACAAGGTGACAACTCCCACTGCAGTACATGTAATGGCCCAAATAACGATGGATGTCAATACATCACACACATGGATGTCAGTGAGGATCACATACCCACCACCAGTCTCACCCAGCAGGACAGGTGTAGATGACCATAACGAAAGGCTGGGTTAAGGCCCCCAAATGATGGCAATGGTGAACAGCTGCCCTCCAGTCCTACACACACATACTACAACAGGTCTGGCAGTTGCAATTTACTTTTGAAGGGTAAGAAGTCTGAAACTGAAATCTATGCCATTAAAATCTAGCATGTGTACTTTACTGATATGCCTCCTTTCTGCATGATAGGTCACAATACAATATGAAATGGAAGCCAGCAGAGTAACCAAAATGCCAGTACAGTTATTGCAAATGTTTAAAGTCCTCAGGTGTGCACCCCCCCCCAAAATTCCACGTAGAAATGCAGTAACATGTAAGTTTGAGGAGTAATATCACTGGAGCACAGATTGCCAGAGTTATCCCAATCTATATTGTTGCATGTGTGCAATATGCATGGATCAGTGTGGTAAGTTTGTGGTGTGTTTAATATTGCCTGGAAGTGGTCAGCATGTGGGCCTGGATGGTTGTGTCTCAGTGGCCTAGGTACAGTACAGTGGTTGGCAGGGCCATATTCCTACAACTGCAGTGCCAACCCTACTGCTTCTCAGCTATACCCATGTCAGCAGTTGTACATACTCACTGTCCAGATGTCAATATCAGTCACTGTTGGAAAGCTAGACATGCCATGAATGGTGGCCCATACATAGAAACAGTACACAAGTGGAAGTAACCTACACAGAGTGCATATAAAATAACTGTCAAATGCAAATAGCTTTGGAATTATACATAGAGGTTAGCATCACATTAGTTGTCCCTCTAGTATGGAATACTGGTAGTCTGGCCAGTCACTGGCAGACCACAAAAAGCACAGTTATAGAGTAATGACAGGCTGCCCATGTTCACACACAAGGCAGCATAAGGGGAATGTCCCAGGTATATCTGTGAGTCTGTGCCAGTAGCTTCCATATCACACATGCACCCAGCTCACCCCACCATCAGCCACAGATTTATCACAGGTCATATCTTGCTGTAGGGAATGAGTACAGCATGAACCCATCTCTGTATGGGAATACATACATGATGCTACATGCTGAACAGGTGTCCCATGCATGTGTGTCCTAGCTGTAAGCAGCAACCTGCCCACATCCAGACTTGTGGATCAGTATGAACAGGAAGGATTGACAGGAACACCTCAACCACTTACCACTGTCAGCCCAGGGTAATCCACTGGCTTGCAGCCTGGGAACATATGAGTGACAGAATGCACTGGTCTGCTACAGATGGCCTGCAGCACTCTCAAATAGCCTACAGTCCTCTGGCAAAGGTCCATGACTCACCAATAGTTTCAATGTATGGAATGTTAGGGGGTCCTAACTAATAATCTAACATGATAAACAGAAAACAAATGCAAGACCATGCTGACAAATGCCAGTAGCATGCCTCCCCATGTCCTACTACAAAGACTGTGGAACAGGCCATAAATACTACTGGGATAAAGGCCCAACTATAGGGATACCTCTGAGATATTGCTTTCCTAATGTTAGGAAGAGGACAGAATAAAAGAGGGGGTTGTAGAAGCATGGATGTCATGGAGTGTGTGAAGTTTGAAACTCTAATGTCCACTCATACTACCCCCTGACTACAGACCCTTGAATGAATAGCCAGAAAAAGTGCTTATAAACCACAATGTGAAGGTAAACTAACCAGATATATGAGTCCTGCCTCTAGATAACTTGGGTGTATCTGTACAGCTGGGAATTTATGGCCCCGGCAAGATATGGCAATGCCGTTAAGTTGAGAAAAGCACAACAAGGGGATCCCCATTAAGCATACTAACAAGGTGCTGGACCATTTACACAGAACCAGCAGTCTGTTGTCTGTAGCTACCCCTCCACAATGGCAGGAGTGTGCCAGAATGTGTAGTCTATATGCCTCAGAATACTGGTCTCAGCTTCATTCATCTTGTATTTTCCTGGTAAATAACTGTGAGCAAAGAATGATAACTGACAGTAGTTGATGACACAATACATCACAGTGTAAAACAGTACATATATCAGAGAATATATGCTACAACCAACCATGTTACACAAGCAGCACAGAAAGCAATAGTTACAGTTTTCCTCGTATGTTTCATCCATTGTGTCTCCATATTGGCAACCAATCTAAAGATGTCCTGCAGAAACAGGTTGCTATGTGTAGCTGTAGCACACAAAACCCTGAACTGGAGTCTAACCCTCCCTGGAATGGATGCACACACTTAATATAGAAGGTCATACTGGGCATGCTCCTACACCTAGAGAAATGCAGCCCATCTGACAACACAGTGGACTACAGATATCCATTATTCACAGATGTCTGTGCACACACCCCAAACTGTACACCACTGATACTTCACACACACAGACATTGGATAGGAATACTCACACATATCTAAGGTCAACATAATATGTCAAACATACACTCACAGAGATGTGGGGAAGAGAGAGACAGACAACGACAGAGAGAATCCCATTATGAGGCCTTTCCCATCCAGTACATATCCCATTGGCTATACCACATGATGTGCTGATGTCATTCACTGTAGAAATTCCTTTGGTTAGCCCTCAGCCCTATACTCTCAGTGGTGCTTGTGATAACTGTGTAATGTAGCAGTTGTAATCTCAGTCCTGTTAAATGTAAATTTGAGTCTGTGTGTGTCTGTGTGTGTGTGTGTGTGTGTGTGTGTGTGTGTGTGTGTGTGTGTGTGTGTGTGTGTGTGTGTGTGTGTGTGTGTGTGTGTGTGTGTGTGTGTGTGTGTGTCTGTGCGTGTGTGCGTGTGTGTGTGTGTGTGAGTGTGTGCGTGTGTTTCTAGAAAAATGTGGTTAAGGCCATTCACACTCATTACACTCCCCATTGCCCTGCTTTCACCCTGAAATAACTCTTTGGGCAGTTTGCAACCCTGTAAGCTCTGTGGCACTTGCGATAACTGTGTAATACTATAATACTATAATACTATAATATATCAAACTAGTTAGGTAGAAGTTCTAATCCCAGTCCTAGCAACTTTAAAAATGTTTGCGTGAGTGAGTGTGTCTTTGTAGAAACCTGATTTTGTGGAAATTCACACTCACTACACTTCCCTCACCACACCTTTAGCACTGCTGCTGATGTCACTCACCTTCAAAGATACCTTTGGATAGCTCTCCAACATATAAGCTCCGTGGCACATGTGATAACTGTGTAATGCTGTAGTGTCACAAACTAGTTAGGTAGAAATTCTAATCCTGCTCCTGGCAAATGCGGAAATGTGTGTGTTTATGTGAGAGAGTGTGTGTGTGTGTGTGTGTCTCTATAAAGACCTGATTTTGAGGCCATTCGCTCTCACTACACTTCCCTTACCCCTCCTTTAACACTGCTGCAGATGTCACTCACCTTAGAAGTATGTTTGGAGACTGTTCTACCTGTATGCTCTGTGGCACATGTGATAAATGAGAAACAATGTTGTAACAATAACTCCATAGATAGGGGTTTGAATTTCATACCTGGCAAGTGTGTGTGTGTGCAATTACCTACAAGATTTTGGCCCCATTTACACCCAGTTCACTTCTCAGTGCCCGACTTTAGCAGTCCTGCAGATATCATTCACCTTAGAAGTACCTGTTGGCAATACTTAACCATGTAAGGTCAGTGGTGCGTGTGGTAAATGCATAACGTAGAAGTCTGAAAACATAGTTAGATAGAGATTTGAACCTCACTCCTGGCAAATGTAAATGTGTGTATAGAGTAAAATGTTTTGTGAAATCTCTCATCCACTAGATCACCCAATGCCAGTATTTACAAGGGATGGTGCGGTTCCTTACCTTAGAAGTACCTTGGGGCAACATCCATTCTATAAGCTCTGTGGTGCGTGTGATAAATGTGTAACACTATAGTAGGAATGCATAGCTAGGTAGGAGTTCGGAACTCAGTACTGGCAAGTGTGTGTCTGTCATCAGTATCTTGTGTGGGTGTGGATGTGACTGGGTAATAACAGGATCTATTGGGGGGTGGGTTTTGGTAAATTATTATATTGAGGACCTAATATATATCCCAATGTCTACATTACAAGGCCAGTGGTGCGTGTGGTAAATGCATAACGTAAAAGTCTGAAAACATAGTTAGATAGAGATTTGAACCTCACTCCTGGCAAATGTAAATGTGTGTATAGAGTAAAATGTTTTGTGAAATCTCTCATCCACTACATCACCCAATGCCAGTATTTACAAGGGATGGTGAGGTTCCTTACCTTAGAAGTACCTTGGGGCAACATCCATTCTATAAGCTCTGTGGTGCGTGTGATAAATGTGTAACACTATAGTAGCAATGCATAGCTAGGTAGGAGTTCGGAACTCAGTACTGGCAAGTGTGTGTCTGTCATCAGTATCTTGTGTGGGTGTGGATGTGACTGGGTAATAACAGGATCTATTGGGGGGTGGGTTTTGGTAAATTATTATATTGAGGACCTAATATATATCCCAATGTCTACATTACAAGGCCGGTGGTTGAGAAATACCATAGAGGTTGGTGTGGACAGTCCACAGTCCTAAATGTGTAGTGTCATGTGCAATGACTATGTGACAGTATGGATTAGTTAACAATATAGACACCCCTTCTAATACTCAGAGACCACTCTTCACCTAGGAATCATACACAAATACACTTGGCTAGGCAGCAACTACTATATCAGTAGTTCTCCTGCAAATTGCCTCACAGATAGTACCCACAGTGTGATTGCAGTGGACTCGATGTTGAACCAATGACCAGATATGACTGGTGTCACACAGGGTACAGACCCATGTCCTCTCATGTTTGGGATCTAACCTTCTGAGGTGCAAGAGAACACAAAGGCACCATGGCTGATGATGTTTGCATAAAACAGTAAGGTGGGTGGTAGCATTCCCAATCCATGTGATGTTGACATCACATCCAAAGGCCACTTGACACCTATGGCTATTGTCAGAACCCTGGACATTACCTCTGTGCCAAGTGATGTGCCGCCATGACCTTTGGGAACACCATGGCTCACATGTAGTCATACATTGGTGGTAGTCCACTGAACAATGATGTTAGTAAAACAGAATGGGGAACACAGGATGACAGTCAGCTGCCTGTTGACCACAACAGTGCCACTGACATCAGAAAGTACTTTGATGTGTTACATCACCTGACTGAGTGTGTGTTATCCAGCAAATAAAAGGACATGGCACCCTGTTCCATCCCCTCAGTAGCCCAATCAATGTGTACAGTGGCCCTTTTGCCATGTTTCCCACTGGACAACTGTAACAACTGTAGAGTCTGCAAACGTACCCCACAAAGGGAATACCATGCCTTATACACATGCCCTATATGGACAGACACCAATAACTCCATTGAATACCCATATCATACTGTCAATGTAGGTGCAATCACTACCTCAGTTACATAGCCATGTCTCACCAAATGAGGTCAGCAATGCTAATTCTGAAGATACCAATCTGTCCGCACACCATCTCCCAGAGACCTCAAGCACACTTCCACACTTAAAAGAACATGCATGTGGGACATGTGCACAACCCAGACAATGTCCATGTTATAGAATAAAAATCACATACATGTGAAGCAGTCCACATCACTGGCCATCCACAAATCTGGATGAGTGGATGGGGAATACAGTACCCACCCCTGAGGTCCACTCCAGTGACTTTACTCGTAAGCCACACTGGGGACTATTTTCATGTGGCCTGATGCCAGGGTATTCCCTTGGGCTAGCCTTGTAGAGCCTTCAGGCCCATTCACCTACTACACACCTATGAAGCAATGAACCTATGGATCTCAGTACTGGCAAATGTGTGTGTGTGTGTGTGTGTGTGTGTGTGTGTGTGTGTGTGTGTGTGTGTGTGTGTGTGTGTGTGTGTGTGTGTGTGTGTGTGTGTGTGTGTGTGTGTGTGTGTGTGTGTGTGTGTGTGTGTGAATAGTATTCTCAGTGTGTTTGGTTGATGAATATCCCCTGTGACTATGGTTATTAGCAATTGGAGGTGGTTTCAAACCACAACATGTACCATTCTCCATTCCACAACACGTACCATTCTCCATTCCACAACAGATGTAAATCAACATATGCCTATGTACTACCCTCAGTCCTATAATCTGTGAGGCATATTCAATCACTGTGTTACAGACCGTGGATTTCCATGCTCATACAGCTGTACCCTGCCTGTGACATGGTGGATGTGTTACCACACTGCCATACCACGTGGTCTTGCTGCAGGGCCACATTCTGTTGACATACAGATGCCTAGAACAGAAATGGGATACTGCAGGTGAGAACACATTCACTCAGCACTTCACTTGTGGTGGGAGAGAGGGGTAAAGCTGGCACTGAATGTGTTTCCAAGACTGCGGTCAATAGCTGTTGTCTCTGGATAGGTATTAGCATTGTGCAGTAACTCACAGCACTTGTGTTTAATGCTGTGGAGGTTATTGATGTAACTGTCAAAGGCTGGTGTGATTGTTGTCCATGTCTGCTGCACGTATGCCATCATAGATGCCTGTAGGGGGATTCCATGAGCGATTCAAAGTTGTGTTTGAGACTAATAAGGGAATTCAACAGTCATGGGACACCACCTTTCTCTGCAACAGTGTCCTCTGTTTGATGTACACTTTAGTAATGGCAGGGGACCATCACATTGTCTCTCACTGTTTGGAGGACAGTGTCTGGGTTCTGTTGGCTCTGTCTAGTACCATGCATTCATGTACCTGTTTGTACAGTGCATATGTGTATGATTCCAGAGTCATACAGCTATTTCCCCTTGCCATGGGTGCAGTATAGTCATTCACTCCTGTTTTCATAGCTGCAAAGTCAGCTTTGGAGAGGCTTTGCAAGGTGGTTACCTTTCTGGGGGGTGTCACTGACATGTTGAATTCCATGTTGATAACAGCCTGTGTGGATCTCACTGACATCTGTGGATGAACAACAGTCCCATATTTAAATAGTCAACACCGGTCAAGGTTGTTGCATATTCCACCACGGGTCAGTATGAGCTGGCCATGGACCAGCTCATGCTCAACTGGGGGTCTGTATGAGCTGGTCTAGGGAACTGGAAATGATGGATTCCAGAAGTGTTGGGCCACTGCACTGGCACTTGACTACTTTCCCCAGGTGATGGAGAGGTAGTAGAAGTCTCATACTATGTCAGTGTTGCGTTGGGCCATCATAAATGGCAGGGTGTTGAGGAATGTGCATTCGCAGTCTAGAGACATAGATGTGGACCTGTAGCAGGCTATGGTCTGGATTGCACTATTACCTCAAGGCAGTTGTACCGGATGTACCTTCAATGCATTATGCTGGGATACTACTCTGGAGGTGTTCCTAGCCATAATGAATATGGACGCAACACCACCTGTGGAGTTGTGGTCCATGTTTGGGGGCTAACAGCTGTGGAATGCATCATAGCCTGATACTGCAGGTCTGCTGTCTGCTTCTGTGAACCACCTTTCCTGTACAGCAGACATGTGTCGTCTACTCCAAGTGCTTTGAGTGACTGCATCCTGACAGTTAGATGTCTACTGTTGAGCAGCATGACCCTCTGATTGCATACATGTCTAGCTGTTATGAAGGTAATTACATTAGGAACACTACCTAATAAGGCATCTTAGGAGTGCCAAGACACTTAGCCAGTACCTGGAAACCCAGCGCTGACAGATGTAGGACATCTGTGGAAAGTCATTGAGTTCTGTCAGTCATGAAATCCTAAGTAGAGAGGTACTGGATCCCCTGGGAATGACACAAAACATGTAAGCCAATGTTGCAGTCAATCATATGTTGATAGTACCGCAGCATAATTCTAGGTGATGGCAGTACACTGCTCAGGGCTACTGTCACAGCTGCCTGAACCACATAATCAGAGAGTTAAACCATGTTTCTTGTCATGTACTCCAGGGAGGTGTGCCCCAAGTCATTCACACCCGCATGGATACAGAGTGATACTTGTAGTTATTGTGGAGTGCCATGACTGTCTGTGTCATGTGTTGGATGCTGGCATATGATAGATATTTGGCTGTTACCTGCTCCATATTCAGCTTAGTGAGTAGGATATGTGTGTGCCTCAGTATTGAGTTACCCCTGATCACTGTATTGTGCAAGGTGGTTAACCATAGGAGCTTATGTTGAGGGACACACTGTGTAGGTTAAATATGTGTCCCTTGGCATGTGTCATGTTGCGGTGTCTGAGTGGGTGTCTGTCTGGCTGGTCTGTGCTGCTTGGATAAATGCTCATTGAGTGCCTCTGGGAAGGTGGATATATGGCTTTCCACTGTATGTCATGGCTGCCAAAGTGAGTGTCATGGTAAGCTATGTGTTACATATGGTGTGATGCAGGTGTTGATCTTATCCTCTTGACCTGCTAGTCCAGTCTTTGCTGGAGAGTGCACATGTCCACATTGGATGATATATAGGCAACACTCACAGGTCTGAGTGTTTAGAGCTTATTGGGAAGGGTTGTCTGTGTACATGAGGAAGTTGCAACAGTGCCTCAGAATGTACACATGCACTTGGTTAATGGGTGAAAGCACAGAAAACTGCCCTTCAAATATGCCAGGAGGGGTGGTCATAACTAGTAAGTACCGGGGCTACATCTGTGATGAACGAGTACTGCTGACGGTTCCCAGGTGTCCCACACTTCTTGATACAATAACCTGGTGAAGTGCCAAGCCATAATGCTAGCTAAAGTGCAAGACAGAAAGAACTAGCACGATGTAAGGGTGGAACAGAAGGCAGACTGCCTGCCACCTGTAATACTTTACTGCAGCTGTGTAGTTATCAACAGCATTGGCCATATGAAAGCTTAGCAAGCTCTGTAGCATGGGTGGTAACTGCATAATGCTATAGTAGACATAACTAGGTAGGCAGGAATTTTAATCCTAATACTAGCAAGTGTGTATGTCTGTGTGTGTGTGTGTGTGTGTGTGTGTGTGTGTGTGTGTGTGTGTGTGTGTGTGTGTGTGTGTGTGTGTGTGTGTGTGTGTGTGTGTGTGTGTGTGTGTGTGTGTGTGTGTGTGTGTGTGTGTGTGTGTGTGTGTGTGCATGTGTGCATGTGTGTGTGTGTGTGTGTGCATGTGTGTGTGCGAGTGTGTGTGCGAGTGTGTGTGTGTGTGTGCATGTTGTATCATGCACTGTCTGGCTTATACCATTTTTGACTTCTGTGTGAGCCTTCACACTTCCCCTCGCCTCAATCTAGTAGTCCTGTTGGTGTCATCCACCTTAGAAGTACGTTTGGACAAGGTGGAAATGTATCAGTTCTGTGGTGCATCTGATAACTGCAGAACATTATAGTAACAATAACTAGATAGGCAGGAGTTCTAATCATTCTACTTTCAACTGTTTGGATGTGTGTTTGTGTCAGAATCATGTAGTGTGTGGGTTACACTATTTTTGACCTGTGTAATACCCTTTACACTTACCCTCACTCCAATTTAGTAGTCCTGTTTATGTCATCCACCTTAGAAGTACCTTTGGACTAAGTGGAAATGTATCAGCTCTGTGGCACGTCTGATCTCTGAGTACCACAATAATATGAATACCTAGACAGGCAGGAGTTCTAATCCCAATGATGTTAACTGTGTGTGTGCAGATCAAATCTTCTGTGGCTTATACAGTTTTGATATGTATACCATACACTGCTAATGACCACCTCCCGCTGTCATTACTTTATATAGTGTGGTAGCAGCATCTGACTCACATGCAGCAGGTTAAACCATTGTACAGACCTCTGTACAGATTTGTCTGGAATATACATATGTTTTCAATCTATACATGGTTGGAAGTGGTCTGTGTGCCTTAATGATGCTCATGTATGTGATATTGTAGCCAAATAGGCCAAAGTGAATGTGCTTTCACATATGGCAGTCTGCTGCCCTCACAGGTGACCAGCCTTGTAGGTGCAATACCTGAGTCCAGATGCTTGGTTTTACAAGTGAACTATTCCTGTTATGGGTCACATCAAAGGCTGGAAGAGGTGTGGACTGACATATTGTGGTCCTAATTAGTATGTAACAAGAACACCTTGCATCTTAACAGGGGTGTGTACAGAATTTGTATCCAGTGTATACCACTAATGTGTCACACATGTCCCTACTTTAGGCCATTTTCCATCCCGTTTTGCTGGCATCTGTCCAGATGTCTTGGCACTGAAAAGTTGTGAGGTATGCTACAGGAATGTTGAATTCATGTCAGATAGGCTCCCAGTGGTGACCACTGGGATGCAATGCTGTTAATCCCAGCACAAGTGAACATGCACAAACAGCAATATAGCTGTTAAATAAAGCAATATAGCTATCACTGATGGCTGTGTGCATGGTAAATTGCATGTGCTTCACATGCCTGGTGTATTGCCAGGCAACAACACAACAATGGCATACTTACCAGTTTCAGGCTACTATCCCATATGCATACCAGAGGGTCCTAGGTAGTTGTGAGAGGGGGTTATTGTCAGCAGACTCACATGTGGCCTTGGTACAGGATGGATGCAGCATGTCTGCACCTCTACAGTACTAACCCCAATAATACACAAGTCCTGTTCTCACCATAGATGTGCAACTCTGTGCATTAGAAAACCCCATCCACAATTGCAATTGAACCTGACACATGGATGTAGATACATGTATGTCTGATACATTAGTGTACTAATCCCCACTGAGCTCTTACCTGCATGTTCCTCATCTTCCAGTGTGAGTGTGTGTGTGTGTGTGTGTGTGTGTGTGTGTGTGTGTGTGTGTGCGTGTGTGCAACCCTCCTCCACAATGCTTCCCTCAGCTTCATGGCTTATGAATTAGGTGGGTGCCCCAAGTTTGGCGAGGAGCTCTTTGGTGGGTATGAATGGGGGCTGGATGGCTGGGCCCCCACCTGTGGCTAGCCGGTCCATCACTACAGCAACAGCCCATTGACGGGCATGGTGGATGAGGTCAGTGGCTCGATGCTGCACATGCTCATAAGTTCTGCTGTGCAGTCCGGCATCATTTACCCTGTGGACAACACTGTTCCACAGGACAGTCCTCTCCCACACATCTTCTGCTCTCTATCCAAATAACAGGTAATAATGTGCAATCACATATTGGGAGATGATGTCAGTTTCCCCAACAGAGAATGCTAGCGGGCAAGCCCTCTGCATGTTACCTGGAAGTGATAAACAGAAAAAAGATCACAGGACCTCATACGGTTGTCAAATTGCACATCAGCAGTGGATATTACTTGCAAATAATCCACACTACACCATAACCCTCCATGATGTTATGGCTATAGCAGCTGTATTACACTCCTGTCCCTGAGCTATCTTATTCGCCCCAATGTTGGACACTTGATTGCATAATCCTCTATTCTCTATTCATTTCTGTGTAGAGGGTTGACAGTGGGCATCTTCCATGTGGATGGTGTGTGGATGGTGGCAAGTCTGTGTTTGACTGTGGTGTGTGATGAAGCTGTGAGCACATGCCTGAGTTCATGTAGGAGGCAGACAGTGGTGTTATTATGCCCCATGGAGATATGCTGTTGCTGCCATCAGTAGGCAATATGTACATGCTCAACCTTGCTGAGGGGAGGAGTGTGGTTGATGTGCATATCCCCCTGTACAACTGGGGTGAACAGGGTGGTGATGTTCCCACCTAACCTGTGTGATGCAGGTTGCCTATATCCACGGCATGTGTGTATGAAATGTTCTTTACCCTCCGGTACAAGGTGAATTGTGTTCTTTCATCTGAGACTTACAACATATGTGGAGACACAGTTGCAATTGTCCTTGGTGGTGTGGATATGTCTGATTTGTAGTCATAGTCAGCCTTACAGAAAGTCACCTGTAAACTTACATGCTTGCTCAGATATAGGTGGACTTGCTTCCAAGTTGATGCCTGCACCTATGAGTCACTGTACAGCCAATGTAGCAACATATTATGTGGTTTGTGTATTGCTGCTGTCCACCAAAGAGGATTACTCTACCTTGATGGAGGCTGGTTATACAGGTCAAGTACTGCTGAGTCCATATAGCTACAGTGGATATAAAGGGTAGACACCCCTGTTACAATGCCTGGTATTTGTGAAATTGGAACATGACTCCACAATAACTCATTTCAAAATAATTCCCACCGGTAATGTGACCTATAGCCTGTACAATTCAATTGAAAACATAACAATCTGGTCTGTGAAAACATATGGAAATAATAATCAGTATAATAAGCCAGATGAATGAGTATGCACACCCTTAAACTGATATGTTGTGTATGCACCTCTTGAGATGGTTACAGCATTCATTCGTCTTGGTTTGCACTCTATCATTATGGCACATCTTCACTTGGCAACAGTTGCTCGCCTTCCTAGAAACAGCTTTTTATTGTATTTCAGTGGAATTGTACGGGTTAGGGATCACATTCAAGATGAGAAGCATTACAAAATGATTTTCTGTGGTCAGATTGTCATACAGCACATAAACCTGGCATTCCAACAGGGGTGCGTGCGCTTGTGATATCCACTGTATATACGTGCTGATATAGCTGGTCGTGGTAGGCATGGATAGAGTCATAACACAGTTGGACACTTCTCTGATTAATATCGGATAATAATGCCTACTCTAGTACCCATATCAGTGTTAGGGCAATGCAACAATCAGTAGCTGTACACATTTATGTCTGTTGTATGCAGTGACACTGATATTACACACATGTGCAACATGCAAAACCTATGTACCTGACTGCTTGAAACCCATATGATTAGTTCTGTGCCTTCCAGCTGAACATATGCATACATACATATGCTCAGGGGATACCTGGTATACATTTCTGTTCTGTGTTAGTATGGCACACTCTATTTACAGTCTTGCTGCTCAATCATACATCTTAACCTGTTACAGCAGTACGACTGGACAATGGCACACATAAATGGGTGTCAAAAGGGACATCAGTATTGATACTATATTAATATAGCTGCACCATACATTAGTACATTGATTGCACAGTAGGGTTTGACATCACTGTGATAACTTGGAAGATTTCCAACAGTCATAAGTAGGCTATTATGTTACAATGTCATTGCTCACAGACCTGTCAATGGTTTGGCTGATATAACACAGGTATACGTGTATGTGACTACAGATATCAGACACAAATGTGCTTATTGTCCAGCAGAATACTCTATAGAAGAATGTTATTAATTCGACATATCAGATGCAGTTCAACACAAATGTCTACAACAGTACTTTAACATGCACATGCTCTATATAGGTCTCTTAGCTTTACAAGACAAACATGTGTCATAATCATATTCACAGGTAACATGGATATGGACAAGATCCCATTAACTGGCCTAACAGTGGCACAGTCACAACTACTTGACAGACACCCCCGCAGTTGTCATATATGAGATGTCCTTTCACAGGGTGAGTCAGTCTCATGAGCTGTGCTCCTACCTTGCAACCTCTCAGAGCATCCCTTCTGGACAAAGCCTAAAATGATGGGAGGATAAATAGGGACAGACTTTAAATATTCTTGTTATAAATATACAAAGTTTGTAGAATGATACACTTTGCATTACCATGAATATTCTTAAGGATGTGGAGTCTTAAACTCAAGTGTTTGTCATTACTTGATTACTTCAATCCTCAGCTATTTACCAGAAAAATACAGATTTCAGGAGGAACAGTCAAAAACTGGGATGGTAAAATGTGGACATTCTGTGAAGATATGTACAGTTGAGAGGTATATCTGTGATCTCTCCCACTGCAGAGAGGGCCAGATGCTATGGCCATAGCAGCTGTTCAGCAGGAAATTAGTACAGTAAGTCTTGTTGGTTCATATATTCCTCCAAATCATATTTCTCATTATTACAGACCAAGGACTACATTCAATTACTTGCTTTCATGTTCCACTTACCTTTTTTCTTTCTTCTCTTTTCCAGTTTATAGTTTATTTCTCTCCCTATCTATCTCTCTCTCTCTCTCTCTCTGTGCATTACAGGGATAGAGCTAGTATGAATAGGTGGCGGCATGGCCTTTGTAAGTGATGCTGATGACCATGTGATGGCCTGTGCACCTATTGGGGTACCGCACTTGCTAACTGCATACAGAGCAGCTGGGTAGTTCTTCCAATAGCCAATGTCATGGCAACACACTCCTATAAATGAGTACTCCATGTGGGCATTGGTCCTTTCCCTTACTTGTGAGGAAGACATTCTGGAGTTGTGTGAGCTACTACCTCTTACAACAAGACTTGTGGAGACAAGCTAAGTAAATGGTGGAGAAGGTTCAAGACTTAGGGGCAGAATGGGAGTATTGCTGTTATATGTTTGGAATACTGCTAGCTTAACAGGGTTTGTCCACACATTATTACAGACCAAGTACTACATTCAATTACTTGCTTACATATTCCACTTACCTTTTTTCTTTCTTCTCTTTTCCAGTTTATAGTTTATTTCTCTCCCTATCTCTTTCTCTCTCTCTGTGCATTACAGTGATAGAGCTAGTATGAATAGGTGGCGGCATGGCCTTTGTAAGTGATGCTGATGACCATGTGATGGCCTGTGCACCTATTGGGGTACCCCACTTGCTAAATGCATACAGAGCACCTGGGTAGTTCTTCCAATAGCCAATGTCATGGCAACACACTCCTATAAATGAGTACTCTATGTGGGCATTGGCCCTTTCCCTTACTTGTGAGGAAGACATTCTGGAGTTGTGTCAGCTACTACCTCTTACAACAAAACTTGTGGAGACAAGCTAAGTAAATGGTGGAGAAGGTTCAAGACTTAAGGCAGAATGGGAGCATTGCTGTTATATGTTTGGAATACTGCTAGTTTAACAGGGTTTGTCTGCACATGCTACTTCTGCATGGGTTTCAGTCTGACAAAGTTCTTTTTCTGCATTGCTCTCAACTGTGGGGTCATCCACATAGTGGTCAGAGGTTAGCCGAGACCAGAACATCGATGTTCAGAACATCGAAGATTCAAAATGAACCATAAATACACCAAAAAACACACAAAAACTATGTTATGCAGGGGGGGCCTTTCCCCCCTGCACCGCCCATGTGGGGGATGTGCCCCCACACCCCCGTGCTTTAATATTCCAACTCCGAGATCACACTACAGTGGGGTAAGGGAAATCTCGGGTTTACCGCTATATGCGATAGCGCTGAACAGGAGATTTCCTGTACATTACCTGCAATGCCAACACTCAGTTGGCACACACAGACACACACACACACACACACATATACACACACACACACACAAAACATGCAGGGCACCTTGCTGCCCTGCTTAAACACCCAACATTCTACAATCTCACTTACCTGGCACTTCCACTTTAAACCTTTGATGTTCTGAACATCAATGTTCTGGTCTCGATGATCAAAACGTCGATGTTCTGAACTTTCAAGTATTTAAAGTGGAACCATGTATATATATATATATATATATATATATATATATATAAAATATGTGTGTGTGTGTGTGTGTGTGTGTGTGTGTGTGTGCGTGTGCTTGTGTGTGTGTGTGTGTGTGTGTGTGTGTGTGTGTGTGTGTGTGTGTGTGTTCATGTTGTATCATGCACTGTCTGGTTTATACCATTTTTGACGTCTGTGTGAGCCTTCACACTTCCCCTCACCTCAATCTAGTAGTCCTGTTCATCCACCTTAGAAGTACATTTGGATAAGGTGGAAATGTTTCAGTTCTGTGGAGTGTCTGATAACTGTAGAATATTATAGTAACAATAACTAGATAGGCAGAAGTTCTAATCACTCTACTGGCAACTGTTTGGATGTGTGTTTGTGTCAGAATCATGTAGTGTGTGGGTTACACTATTTGTGACCCGTTTAATACCCTTTGCACTTCCCCTCACTCCAATTTAGTAGTCCTGTTGATGTCATCCACCTTAGAAGTACCTTTGGACTAAGTGGAAATGTATCAGCTCTGTGGCGCGTCTGATCTCTGAGTACCACCATAATAGGAATACCTAGTTAGACAGGAGTTCTAATCCCAATGTTGGTATCTGTGTGAGTGTGGATCATATCTTCTGTGGCTTATACCATTTTGATGTGTATACTGTACACGGCTAATGACCACCTCCTGCTGCCATTACTTTATAAAGTGTGGTAGCAGCATCTGCCTGACATGCAGCAGGATTAACCATTGTACAGTCCTCTGTACAGATTTGTGTGGAATATACATGTTTTCAATATATTCATGGTTGGAAGTGTTCTGTGTGCCTTAATGATGCCCATGTATGTGATATTGTAGCCAAATAGGCCAAAGTGAATGTGCTTACACATATGGCAGTCTGCTGCCCTCACAGGTGACCAGCCTTGTAGGTGCAATACATGAGTCCAGATGCTTGGTTTTACAAGTGAACTGTTCCTGTTATGGGTCACATATAAGGCTGGAAGAGGTGTGGACTGACACATTGGTATCCTAATTAGTATGTAATAAGAACACCTTGCATCTTAACAGGGATGTGTACAGAATTTGTATTCAGTGTGTACCACTAATGTGTCACACATGTCTCTACTTTAGGCTATTTTCCAGCCCATTTTGCTGGCCTCTGTCCAGATATCTTGGCACTGAAAAGTTGTGAGTTATGCTACAGGAATGTTGAATTCATGTCAGATAGGCCCCAGTGGTGACCACTGGGATGCAATGCTGTTAACCACAGCACAAGTGAACATGCACAAACAGCAATATAGCTGTTACATAAAGCAATATAGCTATCACTGATGGTTGTGTGCATGGTAAATTGCATGTGCTTCACATGCCTGGTGTATTGCCAGGCAACAACACAACAATGGCATACTTACCAGCTTCAGGCTGCTCTCCCATATGTATACCAGAGGGTCCTAGGTAGTTGTGAGAGGGGGTTATTGTCAGCAGACTCACATGTGGCCTTGGTACAGGATGGATGCAGCATGTCTGCACCTCTACAGTATTAACCCCAATAATACACAAGTCCTGTCCTCATCATAGATGTGCAACTCTGTGCATTAGAAAACCCCATCCACAACTGCAATCGAACCTGACACATGGATGTAGATACAATACAGATACATGTATGTCTGATACATTAGTGTACTAGTCTCCAATGGGCCCTTACCTGCACGCTCCCCATCTTCCAGGGTGTGTGTGTGTGTGTGTGTGTGCAAACATCCTCCACAATGCTTCCCTCAGCTTCATGGCTTGTGCATTAGGTGGGTGCCCTAAGTTTGGCGAGGAGCTCTTTGGTGGATGTGAATGGGGGCTGGATGTCTGGGCCCCCACCCTGTGGCTAGCCGGTCCATCATTACAACAGCAGCCCATTGACGGGCATGGCAGATGAGGTCAGTGGCTCGATGCTGCACATGCTCATAAGTTCTGCTGTGCAGTCCGGCATCCTGTGGACCCTGTGGACAACACTGATCCACAGGGCAGTCCTCTCCCACACATCTTCTGCTCTCTATCCAAATAACAGGGAATAATGTCCAATCACATATTGGGTGATTATGTCAGTTTCCCCAACAGAGAATGCTAGCTGGAAAGCCCTCTGCATGTTATCTGGAAGAGATAAACAGGAAAACGGTCACAGGACCTCATACGGTTGTCAAATTGCACATCAACAGTTGATATTACTTGCAAATAATCTACACTACACCATAACCCTCCATGCTGTTATGGCTATGGCAGCTGCATTACACTCCTGTCCCTGAGCTATCTTATTCCCCCCAATGTTAAACATTTGATTGCATAATCCTCTATTCTCTATTCATTTCTGTGTAGATGGTTGACAGTGGGCATCTTCCATGTGGATGGTGTGCGGATGGTGGCAAGTCTGTGTTTGAATGTGGTGTGTGATTGAGCTGTGAGCACATGCCTGAGTTCATGTAGGAGGCAGACAGTGGTGTTATAATGCCCCATGGAGATATGCTGTTGCTGCCATCAGTAGGCAATATGTACATGCTCAACCTTGCTGAGGGTAGGAGTGTGGTTGATGTGCATATCCCGCTGTACAACTGGGGTGAACAGGGTGGTGATGTTCCCACCTAACCTGTGTGATGCAGGTTGCCTATATCCATGGCATGTGTGTATGAGTTGTTCTTTACCCACCGGTACAAGGTGAATTGTGTTCTTTCATCTGAGACTTACAACATATGTGGAGACACAGTTGCAATTGTCATGGTGGTGTGGATATGTCTGATTTGTAGTCATAGTCAGCCTTACAGAAAGTCACCTGTGAACTTACATGCTTGCTCAGATATAGGTGGACTTGCTTCCAAGTTGTTGCCTGCACCTATGTGTCACTGTACAGCCAATGTAGCAACCTATTATGTGGTTTGTGTATTGCTGCTGTCCACCAAAGAGGATTACTCTACCTTGGTGGAGGCTGGTTATACAGGTCAAGTACTGCTGAATCCATATAGATACAGTGGATATAAAGGGTGCACACCCCTTTTACAATGCCTGGTATTTGTGAAATTGGAACATGACTTCACAATAACTCATTTCAAAACTTCCCACCTGTAATGTGACCTATAGCTTGTACAATTCAATTGAAAACATAACAATCTGGTCTGTGAAAACATATGGAAATAATAATCAGTACAATAAGCCAGATGAAGGAGTATGCACACCCTTAAACTGATATGTTGTGTATGCACCTCTTGAGATGGTTACAGAATTCATTCGTCTTGGTTTACACTCTATCATTATGGCACATCTTCACTTGGCAACAGTTGCTCGCCTTGCTAGAAACAGCTTTGATTGTATTTCAGTGGAATTGTATGGGTTAGGGATCACATTCAAGATGAGAAACCTTACAAAATGATTTGCTGTGGTCAGATTGTCATACAGCACATAAACCTGGCATTCCAACAGGGGTGTGTGTGCTTGAGATATCCACTGTATATAGGTGTTGATATAGCTGGTAGTGGTAGGCATGGATAGAGAGTCATAACACAGTTGGACACTTCTCAGATTAATACCTGATAATCATGCCTACTTTAGTACCTGTATCAGTGTTAGGGCAATGCAACAACCAGTAGCTGTACACATTTATGTCAGTTGTATGCACTGACACTGATATTACACACATGTGCAACATGCAAAACCTATGTACCTGACTGCTTGAAACCCATATGATTAGTTCTGTGCCTTCCAGCTGAACATATGCATACATACATGTGCTCAGGGGATACCTGGTATACATTTCTGTTCTATGTTAGTATAGCACACAGTATTTACAGTCTTGCTGCTCAATCATACATCTCAACCTGTTACAGCAGCACATCTGGACAATGGCACACATAAATGGGTGTCAAAAGGGACATCAGTATTGATACTATATTAATATAGCTGCACCATACATTAGTACATTGATTGCACAGTAAGGTTTGACATCGCTATGATAACTTGAAAGATTTCCAACAGTCATAAGTAGGCTATTATGTTACAATGTCATTGCTCACAGACCTGCCAATGGTTTGGCTGATATAACACAGGTATACGTGTATGTGACTACAGATATCAGACACAAATGTGCTTATTGTACAGCAGAATACTCTATAGTTGAATGTTATTAATTCGATATATCAGATGCTGTTCAACACACATGTCTACAACAGTACTTTAACATGCACATGCCCTATATAGGTCTCTTAGCTTTACAAGACAAACATGTGTCATAATCATATTCACAGGTAACATGGATATGGACAAGATCCCATTAACTGGCCTAGCAGTGGCACAGTCACAACTATTTGACAGGCACCCCTGCAGTTGTCATATATTGCTGTCCTTTCACAGGGTGAGTCAGGATCATGAGCTGTGCTCCTACCTCGCAACCTCTCAGAGCATCACTTCTGGACAAAGCCTAAAATGATGGGAGGATACATAGGGACAGACTTTAAATTTTCCTGATATAAATATATAAGGTTTGTAGAATGATACATTTTGCATTACCATGAATATTCTTAAGGATGTGGAGTCTTAAACTCAAGTGTTTGTCATTACTTGATTACTTCAATCCTCAGCTATTTACCAAAAAAATTCAGAGTTCAGGAGGAACAGACAAAAAACTGGGATGGTAAAATGTGGACATTCTGTGAAGATATGTACAGTTGACAGGTATATCTGTGATCTCTCCCACTGCAGAGATGGCCAGATGCTATGGCCATAGCTGTTCAGCAGGAAATTAGTACAGCAAGTTTTGTTGGTTCATATATTCCTCCAAATCATATTTCTCATTATTACAGACCAAGTACTACATTCAATTACTTGCTTACATGTTCCACTTACCTTTTTTCTTTCTTCTCTTTTCCGGTTTATAGTTTATTTCTCTCCCTATGTCTCTCTCTCTCTCTCTGTGCATTACAGGAATAGAGCTAGCATGAATAGGTGGCAGCATGGCTTTTGTAATTGATGCTGATGACCAGGTGATGGCCTGTGCACCTATTGGGGTAACCCACTTGCTAACTGCATACAGAGCAGCTGGGTAGTTCTTCCAATAGCCAATGTCATGGCAACACACTCCTATAAATGAGTACTCCATGTGGGCATTGGCCCTTTCCCTTACTTGTGATGAAGACATTCTGGAGTTGTGTCAGCTACTAACTCTTACAAAAAGACTTGTGGAAACAAGCCAAGTAAATGGTGGAGAAGGTTCAAGACTTAGGGGCAGAATGTGAGTATTGCTGTTATAGGTTTGGAATACTGCTAGCTTAACAGGGTTTGTCCGCACATTATTACAGACCAAGTACTACATTCAATTACTTGCTTACATATTCCACTTACCTTTTTTTTCTTCTCTTTTCCAGTTTATAGTTTATTTATCTCCCTATCTCTCTCTCTCTCTCTCCCTCTCTCTCTCTCTGTGCATTACAGGGATAGAGCTAGTATGAATAGGTGGCAGCATAGCTTTTGTAAGTGATGCTGATGATCAGGTGATGGCCTGTGCACCTAATGGGGTACCCCACTTGCTAACTGCATACAGAGCAGCTGGGTAGTTCTTCCAATAGCCAATGTCATGGCAGCACAGTCCTATAAATGAGTACTCCATGTCGGCATTGGCCCTTTCAATTACTTGTGAGGAAGACATTCTAGTGTTGTGTGAGCTATTACCTCTTACAACAAGACTTGTGGAGACAAGCCAAGTAAATGGTGGAGAAGGTTCAAGACTTAGGGGCAGAATGTTAATATTGCTGTTATATGTTTGGAATACTGCTAGTTTAACATGGTTTGTCTGCACATGCTACATCTGCATGGGTTTCAGTCTGACAAAGTTCTGTTTCTGCATAGCTCTCAACTGTAGGGCCATCCACATAGTGGCCACAGGTTAGCCGAGGCCAGAACATCGATGTTCAGAACATCGAAGATTCAAAATGAACCATAAAAACAACAAAAAACACAAAAACTATGTTATGCAGGGGGCTTTGCCCCCCTGCACCCCCCATGTGGGTAGCTGTGCCCCCACACTCCCCTACTTTAAAATTCCAACTCCGAGATCACACTACAGTGGGGTAAGGGAAATCTCCCATTTACCGCTATATGCGATAGTGCTAAACAAGAAATTTCCTGTACCCTACCTGCAATGCCAACACTCAGATGGCACACACATACACACACACACACACACACATACACACACACACACACACACACACACACACACACACACACACACACACACAAAACATGCAGGGTACCTTGCTGCCCTGCATAAAAACCCAACAGTCTACAACCTGGCACTTCCACTTTAAACCTTTGATGTTCTGAACATTGATGTTCTGGTCTCGATGATCAGAACATCGATGTTCTGAACGTTCGATGATTTAAAGTGGAACTATATATATATATATATATATATATATATATATATATATATATATATATATATGTGTGTGTGTGTGTGTGTGTGAGTATGTATATATATATATATATATATATATATATATATATATATATATATATATATATATATATATGTATATATATATATATATATATATATATATATATGTGTGTGTGTGTGTGTGTATGTGTTTGTGTGTGTGTGTGTGTGTGTGTGTAAATATATATATATATATATATATATATATATATATATATATATATATATATATATATATATAGATAGATATACACCTCAGTATTTATTGGTAGTATATCTATATATTGTTGTACACATATATGTAATCTCTCTCTCTCTCTATGTATGTTTCTATTCAGATATATATATTTATAGATACCAATCCTTCCTAATTGCACAGTGTCTCTTCCCTATTGTAAACTGTCTGTAAAGAACGGTATGTTTGAGAAAACATCCTAAAACCATGGAGCTGTAGTGGCTTACTGATGAATTGCTTTGCTTATGGTATGCAGGGTCTGTGGTTTAATACCTATAAGGGCTGTTTATTTTGTTGCTGGGCAGAACAAGGACTGTTGGATACAGAGTGATTAAGGCAGTTTTGAGCAGCTTTAAGCAGGTTTGCATGGGTTTATGCGATGGTAAGTGGTGCTAATATACGGTTAAATGAATAGGAGCTGACACCATGTAGGCTTCGCTTACGACTGCACAAATCTGCTTAGCATTTACATTTAAGCAATGCTGAAACCTGCTAAGCATACCTCATCCCTGGTAACCAGTGACCACATTCCAGTCTAATAAAATAGCATGTTAATGACATCTTTAATGTGTATTTAATTTCCTATATATAACATGCTTCTATGTGCTGTCATTACAGTAGCAAGGGGTGTGAGCATACTGTATGGGACACCCGGGTATACATGGCTAGTATCACTATCATTTCTCTTTGTATTTCTTTCATACATGGGTAGTATCCCAGGTTATATGCAGTCACACTTGCATGTTACACCAGCTACAGTGCACTGGTTAACAAAAATAGTTTAACACATATTTTATCATTACGTTAATACTTTTAACAGTGCTTTTCCAATGAAGAGTAGATTGCAGATTGTAGTACTAGAACCATATACCCCTGCATGCAAAGCTGGGACTTTGAGTACTGACTATCTTGTTCTTGGTGTTTGAGCTGTATGTTTTTTTGTGTCTCCTATTGGATTTTGATCTGATATGTTGATATTAACTGTAGACTACTATGTTTTTGGACATGTCATTGAAGGCTGCCGTAGTAATTGCATATCTTTTAGCTTCAGACGTCTGTCTTTCAAAACATTCATCCTAATGCATAACCTGTTGGCTATCTACTTTCTGTCTGTCTTCTGTACAGATGTGCAGATGTCAGGTATTGCTATGGCCATACCACTATGTAGGCACCCACATTGTATTGTGCTGTTGGCCTGGACATTGTTGCTAGTTCCAACATATGAGACATTCCTTAATGTGGGCCTTGCCCCTTTTCCTTGCCTGTGTGAGGGACATTACAAAGGTGGTGGCCTACAGATTCACATACAGTAGGTGGCAATACATCACAGGACAGGACATGTGGAGGCAACCACACAACATGGGGGACATATACCCAGAGTTGTGATCAGATTCTATGTCATCAGTGCTGTTATACACATGGTGGATTGATAGATTGACAGGGTTTGTGTAGACATGCATTTAGTGAGTGACTTTATGACTGACAGTGATATGTGTCTGACATACATCTCCACTGGCATGCTGTCGACAGACTGGCCACATGTCTGCCTGCTATGTTTTGTCTGTTCCCCAGACAGTTGGTGTCCTTGGTAAATCAGTTGTGGACTCTGGGGAATGCAGCCAGTAAATACTCACATCTACTGGTATTACCAATGTCATATTCCTCATAATGGATGTTACAACAAATTCAGTAACATCTGCAACTGTCTCAATGTATGACAGCAGTATGTAAAATCTACCCTTGTGTTTGTGCCTCTGTCCCCAAATGATGTCTGGCTTTGTCTAGATGTCAATGAGGCACAAAAGTATTTATTATCATTAGTTCTTGACTTCATTCCTGCTGCCATCCCAGTGATGTAGTAGACCCACAGACATGTCAGGGAAGAGGCTTTAGATATGAGTCCTGAGCCTGTACATTCTGAGGTGAACTTTACATGTGAGTGGCCTGTGCATGCCTGCCCATTGTTAACAGACTGTCATGACTGTGTACACATGTCATGTGTACATGTTATTTGGGCTGTGTATGGAGGGGAGATGGATGTAAGTGTTATGGCTCCTTCTTTATCTGACTGTGCATGCTGCTCCAGTTTCCACTGATCTATTGGCTGTATGTGTTTGTAGGGGCAGAATAAGACATATCCTGTACCAAGCTCAGGATTCAGACTACACTGACAATTGGGATATGTAGGGCTAGTGTGTGAGTGGCAAACAATGATGTATTTGTTCACACAGTCCGTATACTCTACTGTTCACTTGACTTAACGGCTGTGACTGTGACTGTGGTGATGTTGGTTGTGGGTATGCACTTTCATACTGGTGTATGTTTGTCACTGCTGTTACATCCCCATAGTGCCTGATATATTTGCCTGATATATTTGCAAATACACATGTAATTACCCATAGCAGATGATCTAATTCAATTATTTCTGCTAGATCAGTAAATATATGTTAGAACACACAGGAGGGTGTTACTACAGCAACTTTGTTAGCTTATCTATGCCAGTACTTCAGGTACATCCCCATTTTCATGGCTGCCACCAAACACTTTGTCAGCCTTGGTCCAGATTTATTGCAGAATGGGGTTCTGAGCATAAATGTCAACTGGCTGGATTGTTTCAGGTTGTCCAGGTTTATTACTCATATTTCTGGTCTGTTTCACAGATTTTTATCATTTCTCTGGTATATCACTGTAATGATATGATTGTTGTCAGAAAATTTGGACATACATTTCATTTACCTACCTCACATCCATCAGAATAAGTATGCTGAAACAAACTGTGTCACTCTGTCAAGAAGAGTACAGGGGGACAATGACCGCTTCCTTCCTGGATGCTAATGCATTAGTACTGAGACTTTCCACATAGAGGACTTTGTGACCACAGTGGCAATGCGGTGGTCAGGAGACATTGCTGTCAACCTGTGTACCTAGATCTCTTATAATGCCTTCTTTGTTCAGGGGACTACCATCAATGTGGTAAATCATGGGAACAGGGTTTTCTTCAAAGGGGATGACAACACATTTTCTGACATTGAGCTTAAGGCCATGGCTCTGACACCAGTCATTGGTCTCAGTGAGGACTTTCAGTTAGATGCCAATATCACTTGGGTAGTTAATAATTGCTCCCAACTTGCAATTGTCTGCAAACTTTTTCAGCCAGAGCCCCGTCATGTTGGCATGGACTTCAGCGAAGTTGATACCAAACATAAGAGGACTCAGGACAGAACCCTGTGGGACTCCACTTATGACTGCTCAGCAGTCTGACTTGGAGTCAACTATTTCCACATGGTGAGTCCTATCTCTGACCCAGTTTGCAACCCACCTAGTGGTATAGGGGTCGATGCCTAGCTTAGTGAGTTTTTGCATGATTCCTGAGTGGGGAATTTTTTCAAAGGCTATGGCTAGATCAAAGTAGGCTGTATGTGCTACTTTGCCTTCATCCACAGCTCAGGTGACTGATGGCAAGAAGTTGACCAGGTTGATTGAGCAGGTATGACCTACTCTTCACAAAAGTAAACTATGTGGGATCCTGAATCTGCAAATTCCCATATCCCTGTTTATTAGGTGCATGATGATGCGTTCCATCGCTTTACATAACAGACTTGTCAGACAGTTGGGGTGATATTTCCTAGGGTCTGTAGTCGCACTTCATTTGCGGAGAGGGGTGACTGTAGCAGTGCACAATTCAGTATGGACAAAGCCTGAGTTATTTATTTATTTATTTATTTACAGTTGATTTACCAGGATTGTCCATTGGGCCCGAAGTACCCGTTTTCAATGGAGTCCTGGGGAGAAAAGCTCCTGAATAAAGATACAAAATATTACAGAAGTTTACACATTAACACATTCAGTCAAATTAATACAAATTGATAAAAAACAGTGGAAAAAATCTTTAATAGTGGTTGACAAAAAGGGAAATGTGTGTTCAAGACAAAAAAGAGAGGAACAGGTGATTACAAGCAAAGAATCTTTGGTTATGCTATATAAGACTAGCATTTCATTGTTGTAGAAAATATGTAGTATTTAGAATGGAATACTAGAGTTTAAGAATTATTAGGGTGTTATTGCTTTAGCTAATTTATAGTTTCTGGTATATATGATGTGGTGCCTGTAGTATTTAGAATGGAATACTAGAGTTTAAGAATTATTAGGGGGTTATTGCTTTAGCTAATTTATAGTTTCTGTTATATATGATGTGGTGCCTGTAGGGGGCAGGCTAGACTAGGAGGGATGAGAGCAGGAGCATTCCAGGAAGATGTTAAGTGTGAGTGTAGGAGGGATGAGAGCAGGAGCATTCCCAGGAAGATGTTAAGTGTGTGTGTAGGAGGGATGAGAGCAGGAGCATTCCCAGGAAGATGTTAAGTGTGAGTGTAGGAGGGATGAGAGCAGGAGCATCCCAGGAAGATGTTAAGTGTGAGTGTAGGAGGGATGAGAGCAGGAGCATTCCCAGGAAGATGTTAAGTATGAGTGTAGGAGGGATGAGAGCAGGAGCATTCCCAGGAAGATGTTAAGTGTGAGTGTAGGAGGGATGAGAGCAGGAGCATCCCAGGAAGATGTTAAGTGTGAGTGTAGGAGGGATGAGAGCAGGAGCATTCCCAGGAAGATGTTAAGTGTGAGTGTAGGAGGGATGAGAGCAGGAGCATTCCCAGGAAGATGTTAAGTGTGAGTGTAGGAGGGATGAAAGCAGGAGCATTCCAGGAAGATGTTAAGTGTGAGTGTAGGAGGGATGAGAGCAGGAGCATTCCCAGGAAGATGTTAAGTGTGAGTGTAGGAGGGATGAGAGCAGGAGCATTCCCAGGAAGATGTTAAGTGTGAGTGTAGGAGGGATGAGAGCAGGAGCATTCCCAGGAAGATGTTAAGTGTGTGTGGAGAGATTTTTTAAAAGCTGGAAGTTTAGCAGTGGTACGAATGGAGGGGGGAAGGGA